>NC_143511.1:23775096-24040096 GCF_031878675.1 Megascapheus bottae
AGGCATATGACTATCTTTTAAAAATGGATAGTAATATACACGGAGTTTAATAATCTGTCATTTTAGTTTATAATGTAGCTGAAAGATGTTATGTCTAGTATAAAATATATGTACAATATGCTAACAGCCATTGTGGCCAAGTCAGTGCTTGTCCTTATTAGAGGAGAAAGATGCTGGTATGACCAAAATGTTCTTTCTTTTAGGAGAGACCATATTTTAAATATATGTATATCATATAATATGTATATAACACCTATTATAAATATTGAATATTATATCACATAACATATAATATTGCTTATTACATTACAAACATCTATATATTATTTCTTCTAGAAGGAATTATATTTTATATATACTATATCTATAGTATATTATACATAATGTATGTATATATATACGGATATATATATATATACATATATATATTCCATTAGAAAATGAGACCTGGATTCTTTTTCTTTAGTCATCTAGTATTTTCTAGTAGAGCTCAATTGGTCTCATGGTAGCATTCTCACAGTTGTCATTTGGGGGTTGGGGGTTGTTTATTCAGCCATCTCCACACCCTACTTGACAGCACAAATCATGTTCACAGGGAATGTAGAGTCCACAGCATCCTTCTATATAATTACTATTTTTCATTCTTTTTTTTTTGTCCTCCATGGGGCTTGACCTCTGGGCCTGGGTGCTGTCTCTGAGCTTTTCATCTCAAGGCTACCCCTTACCCCTGGAGCCACAGCACCACTTCTGGATTTCTAGTGGTTAATTGGAGATAAGAGTCTTACTGACTGTAGTGTCTAGGCTGCTTTGAACCGGATCCTCAGATCTCAGCCTCCTGAGTAGCTAGGATGACAGGTGTAAGGCATTGCACCTGGCTCTGTTTTTCATGCTTTATCAGCAAACATTCAAAAGATAAGTAAGAAAGGGAACTAATAAAGCTTGGCTAGACAATGATTGCATTATAGTTTGTCTTTGGAGAATGAATGTGGTGTTACCTAAGTCACACTGGTGCTTTGGCAAGGAATGAAGAAGGTGCTTGGTACTGATGGGGTGGAGAGAAACTACAGAATGGTTCTTTTTTAATCTTTTTTATTGTAATTAATAAAAGGGTTACATGATATTTGCCAGATAGAAGGTGCATTAATTCACATACATTGATACCCTTACACATGTCTTGGTATCCATTACCCTCCCCCCCACACCCCCCACCCGTCTTGGTTTTCCCCCCTTCCCTATCAAATTTCAAATAACCAAATACAAATAAATTCACTATATCAAATAACAAAGTGAGATATTGTAACAATATGAGATACCCAAGGGACAGCAAAGAAGATGAGGGATAATATAGTACATTAAGGACAACAATTATTCCTTATATGGCTTTTGTTTCAATATCCTGGAGGTCCTTTCAATTAGCTTCACATTATATGTCCTTATGTATCAAGATTTTGCTCTATTGCAGATTTCTGCTAGTAGAGCCCAAGGTTTCTACTGATTATGACAAATGAGGGAAACCATTGAGCCTAATTTCCTTTGAGTCTGGCTTACTTCACTTAATATGATTTTTTCTAAGTCTTTCCATTTCCTAACAAATGGGGCGATGTCATTTTTTCTGACAGCGGCATAGAATTCCACTGTGTACAAATACCACAACTTGTTGATCCACTCATCAACTGAGGGACATCTAGGTTGGTTCCATATCTTTGCTATGGTGAATAGTGCTGCAATGAACATCGTTGTGCTAGTGGATTTAGTATGCCCTTGTTTCTGGCTGGTTGGGTAAATGCCAAGTAGTGGAATTGCTGGGTCATAGGGGAGCTCTATGTTTAGCCTTTTGAGGTACTGCCATACTGCTTTCCATAGTGGTTGAATGAGTTTGCACTCCCACCAACAGTGTAGTAGTGATCCCTCCTGGCTGAATCGCCGCCAGCATCTGTTGTTATTAGTTTTCCTGATCCTGGCCATTCTAACTGGAGTGAGGTGGAATCTTAGAGTTGTTTCTTTTATGACCAGAGATGTTGAGCATTTCTTCATGTGTCTATAGGCCATTTTTGTTTCTTCTTCAGAGAAGACTCTCTTTAAGTCTTTGGCCCATTTTTTTAATGGGATGGTTTTTACTTTGGACTGGCCCAAGAACAGGCCTGAAGACCAATGGAATAGAACTGAGGACTCAGATATTAAACCACAGACCTATAGCCACCTAATCTTTGACAAGGGAGCCAAAAAAATAGAATGGAAGAAAGACAGCCTCTTCAACAAGTTGTGCTGGCAGAACTGGTTAAGCACCTGCAGAAAAGTAAAGTTGTATCCTTCTTTGTCACACTGCACTAGAATTAACTCCAAATGGATCAAAGACCTGGAGGTAAAAGCTGACAAACTGAAAACTTTACAGGAAGGAATAGGAGATACACTAGTCCTCCTTGGCACAGGTCGAAATTTCTTAATAAGGACCAAGAATCACAACAAATCAGAGAAAGGCTGGATAAGTAGGACTGCATTAAACTGCAGAGCTTTTGTACGGCAAAGGACATAGCTAGTAAATTAATTAGGAAGCCTACAGAGTGGGAGAAGATCTTCACCAACCAAACAACGGACAAAGGCCTCATATCTAAAATATATCAACAACTCAAAAAATTGAATCACTACAGAATGGTTCTTTAACATTTACTGAAGTCAAAAACAAAGAGATGTTGGCAGTCAACGCCAAGAAAAGGGGAACAGATTTTGGCAAGAGGTTTGTATGAACCTGTCTTCCTTTCCCAGCAACATTGCATGTACCTGCATGTGTATGCAACTACTTACACACTGCTGTCTTTGCGTTCTGCCTACCTGGGGGAGCGTCAGCTCTGCTCCCCCAGAAACAGTGGAATGAAATCAGATAGTCAAAGCATCAAAATGCAATAAATGGTAACAGAGAAATAGGAACTTTATTGCTTTTGTTGTCATACATGAAAAATGCCCTACATTTAGGTAATGCAGTTAGCTAAGGCTGACAGAGTACCAGGCATTCTTTCCTCTAAGTTTCCTCTTTACACTAATGCATTTAGTCCTGTAAGATATGTGTGTAAAGGCGCAGAGAACATTCAACAACTTGGTCAGGGTCAAACTACTTTATGAGTGACAAAGTGGAGGGAGTCATTGTCAGAACTAACAGTCACCACAACTAAATCCTAAGGAAAGATTGCATGATCATCATACATTCTGTGCAAGAAGGCCCAAAGAGACCTTCTCTGGATTTTTGTCTCCAGTTAGAGATAGAAGCTGGTTAGCTCATCATTGAAATCTCACTTCACCTTATCTAGTATTCTTCTTGATAGAACCAGATCTGCATGGAACTTTCTTTTCTAGATGCTGATAATTGCTCAGGTCTTTATGTTCTGTGGTTCTGTCCTGAAGCGTTTGCAGAAATGCACATTCTTTATGTGTTTTTCAGCAAAGTGGGTTATTTTTTGTTTTATTAAATCATTAACATTTTATTGGAACCAGATGTAAATTCTCACACAGTTGTAAAAATGAGTAGAAAGGCTTATGATTCCTTAAGCTACTTTCTCCCCTGAAATAATCATATTATAAAAACAACAATATATCTATGTCAGGATAAAGATTTTGTACAATATGTACTCAGGTTATTCTGGCTTTATGCGTATGTAGAATTCCCATAAGATCTGTCAGTTCAACTTCTGCCTGTATGTTCAGAAGAAGTAAGAATATATATCTAGAGATTTATGAACTTTCATTCATAGCAGAATAACTTGTAATAACCAAAAGATGAGAGTAGCCAAAGTGTCTCTGACACTTACATGACTATATAATGTAGTCCTTATATATACAAGAATATATAATGTAGTTTTGAAAAGAATGGGAATTCTAACAGATACTGCAACACATACAGATCTTGAAGACAGTATGCTAAGTGCAATAAACCAGACACAAAAAGACAAGTACATTCTATGCTTCTTAAAAAAAAATACCTAGAATAATCAGATTCAAAGGGACAAGACAGTACAGTGCTGTTTTTTTCTGTTCCATTTTATCCCTTCTGTTGCAGTTTGTGATTTCTGTGCCATTTTAATTTAATTTATTTTTTTATTGTCAAGGTGATATACAGAGAAGGTAGAGTTACATATGTAATTTGTACATTACTTGTTGCACAGCGTGTAACTTTTGTCTTGTATATAAGTTTATCTGATTTGAGGAGAAGGATGGAAAGAGAAGCACAGAAACTGTGGGACAAAGAGGAAACTAATTCAACACTAAAACTGACTAGATACCATGTTGTAAGTGGACTACACAAATTATTTGGGAGGGAGACTGGAGGAAAAAAGCTAGGAGGGCATGAGGGAAGGGGTGACTTCAAAAATAAATGTACTGAATATCTGATTTATATAATTATAATCCTTCTTTACATCACCTTTACAATATTTTTTTGAAAAAGAGTACGTAGTGGTTTCTGTGAGTTGTGGTGATGGTGGTAATGGTGGTAATGGGAATGTGTTGTAGTGTTTGTGATTTTTCTTTTGGTATGATTTTTAAAAAGATCACAGTTGATTATATTACACAATAATGTCAAGCTCTGAACATTGTAAATCTGTGTTAGTATGCATTTGTGCATGTGTGGGGTATATGTATGTAGTATCAATTTTTTTCACAGAATACTAAGTGAAATCCACACTGACATTTGGTAAAAATCTTTTCCACATTTATGATTTATCATTATCAGGCTTAAGATAGCTGTTTATGGAGCTGCCCTATACTGGCTTCTCAATGATACATGGATATTCTATTCAAATCAAAAATCTGTTCTCAGTCTTTCATGAATTCAATTAAGCAGCTCTGGTTCACTGGTTTTCTTTTTGCTTGGTCTATTTTTACAAGGAAGGGCTTTGGTCTAGCAACTGAAAATTGAGAACAAGTGTGAAAAGCCTGGAATGATCACATTCAAAGTATCATAATGAAAGAGATAACTCTTTAAATGTGATCCAAAGCAATTATTTTTCCTAAAAGCTCCCATAGTTGCCCTTCAGTTTTAAATTAAGATTTTCATGCTGTCGTAGCTTTCGGTAGCAATTGCTAGGTCAGTGCAGACTGAGGTCCACCTGTAGGATGCCAGAGTTTCATGACTAGATACAGTTGGTTATCTGGAATGTAGGAAATTATTTCAGTCTCTGGCTAGAGTTTATATAGTTATTATCACTGTTTAGCATGCCATTCTCTGTAATGGTACATTGATCACAGCTAAATTGGATAAGATCATTTTTTTCTGATTTCCAAGGGGATGCTCATTTCAAGAAATGAGAAATCATCAGAAATTATACAACAGAGCATTAACTGAGGAAGGCTTAATGTGCATGCAATGTGAGTCTTAAAGGTACAGTATATAACTAGTGAGCAAGGCAATATTTAAAACAATAGCTCATTATTGTTCAAGTGTCAGTGACAAGGGAAATTCAACCTACCGGAGTTTATGTCACCACAAAGAAAAAGATGATCTCGTTCATTTTTAAGGGATTGCCCATATGCAAGGACGTGGGAAAAGATACAATCAGACAATCTCATTCATTTTCAAAGATTCGTCTATATTTAAGGACAATACAAAAGGTAATAAAAAGCAAGTGTTGAAAAGTTAGAGAAGTTCCTAAAATAAAAAGGGAAGGAATATAAAAAGAAATGTGAGAAAGAAATATCAATGCAGAATATTCTTCTAAGACCTCTCTTTTTTTTTTCTAGGTTCTCATTGATAAATACAAGCCTTCCTAATAAAAATAGGCTAAGCCTGTAGAAACTTGGTTAACCAGTGACTTAACTGAATTAATTAAAGAGTTTTCAACAGACTTATTTTTGCATATAAAGAAGTAAACATAGTACACATGGCATATGCACCTATACATATATATATATATATACAGCTAACATAAAATAATATGACAGAGTTGAGAAAATAAATTGCACAAGTAAGTGTAAGTTCATTAAGCAAAGGGGAAGTCAAATTTCAGATTAGCTCACAATGCCAAACCCAACTCAATACTATAAGCAGACTTTAACATTTGTAAAGGTTACATTTAAGAAAAGTAGGCTAGGCATGGCAGTTCATGCTTGTAATCCCAATATATGGGAAACACAGTAGAAGAATACAATTCCAAGATCAGCCTGGAATACATAGGAAGAATTGAGGGAAGAAGGGAGAGAAGAAGAAAGGAAGAACAAGCTAAAGGTACATCAGTTCCAAACAATAGTAAATCAGTAATAGTAAATCCCATTAGTCAATGTAGAACTCAAGCCCCAAACTGAATGAAGGACTTTTGTTAATTCTAGAGACAATACTCTACAGTACAAGAGCCTAAGAATGAATGGCTGCCATGTAATAACCCTTTACATAAGGTAAAATTAACAGAGGTGCAAAGAGCAACAGACACACTGATATCAGAATTTCATTTACCACTTTTAGTCTCAGGCAGCTCAAGTGAACAAAAGTAATAATGCAAATCCAGGTACAGAAATTTACACTGAACAATCCTGGTCACTTGAAATTCTAAGATTAGAAGGATCATAGTTCAAGGCCAGTCTAGGCAAAAAGTTTGCAATAACTCCATTTCAATCCATAGGAAAGCTACTTGCAGTGTTATAGTTCTTTCATCCCATTAAATTGGGAAATATAAATAAAAAGATGGAAGTCCAGATTGGAGTCAGGGGGTTGAGGGAAATGTGATCCTCTCATAAATACAAATTTAAAAAACTAAAGCAAAAGGGAATAAGATTGGAAGTGGGACTGTGGCTCAAATGGTAGAGTGTTAACCTTGAGCACAGACAGGTTCAGGAACCAGCACCCATTGCCTAAGTTCAAGCCCTACAACTGACAAAATTATTATTATTATGAAAATAAAAATTATTGTTACAAAAATAATTATTATTTAAAATTTATCTGTGGCACTATAAAGCAAATGTGTTATCTGTATATCAAAGTTTGTACCACATTAATATAGAACATACCTGGGATATCCATATACCATGAATTAAGTCATGTCACTGTAAGACATAAACTGGAAACAATATAAAGATATATTAATTGATATTTTTGATAATATTTTATGAGCAGCAGTTAAAAAAACTCAGAAATAACCAAATGCCCTATCACTTAGAAATTATAATTTAAAACTCTTGATTTAACCACACTTGAAATCAAATTAAAATTATAAATCATGAATTTCTACCAAATAATGATACAGGACACACTTAGGATAAAATAAAGAAGTAGTTAAGAAGAGTCTTAATGATTGACCAGTAGAAATAAATTTAAATAATAAAATAAAGTAAATTTTAAACCCCCAAATATGCCAAGGACAAAAAGAAAAATAAGTCAGAAGAAAGAAGGGAGCAAATCATAACTATAGAAGCAGAATTAAAGCAGTCAAGTAGGGAAATAAGTTCTCTAAAAATCACTTAGTCCACCTTGTAAATCATTAGGCAAATTATCAAACCTTAATAACAGGAAAATGTATGTAATTTGTGACAAAATTATAAATACCTAGAGTAGGAAATGAAAATGGCTAAACATCTTCAAAAAAGATATTAGGAAACTTCAAAGCTACTTTGCACTACCCTATGTAAATAAAATTTAAAATGTAGCTGAAATGAATAGTTACCTAAAATAATAAAATTTATTAAATTTTGTCTCAAGAGATAAAAAGCTTAGGGCCAGGAGTCTGGCCAAGTGGTAGAGTGCTTGTCTAGCATGCACGAAGACCCGGGTTCGATTCCTTGGTACCACATACATAGAAAAAAAGCCAGAAGTGGTGCTGAGGCTCAAGTGGTAGAGCTCTGGCCTTGAGAAAGTCCAAGGACAGTGCTCAGGCCGTGAGCTCAAGCCCAGGACTGGTCAAAATAAATAAATAAATAAATGAAAATAAATAAATAAAAAATAGAACTGAAGAGCTCAGAAACAACACCCAGGCCCAGAATTCAAGTCCCGTGACCAACAAAATAAATAAATAAAAAATAAATGATTAAAAAAAAAAAGAGATAAAAAGCTTATAATAGGCCAACCTCATAGAATACAATTAGTTATCAAATCACCACCTCATAAAAGCCTCCCACGTATTTTCACAATTGTCATCATCTCAAATAGACTCCTAAAGTTTATAAAGGTAGCACAAAAAGGGTTACATATGAGAATAAATGTAAAAATAATAAACCAATTAATTATATGTTTTTGATGTGTTTTATAAACTAGGTGCCAGTAGATTATTCCTATAATCTTAGCTACTCAGGAAGCTATGGTCTAAAGACCAGGGTTTCAAGCCAGCTAGGAAGGAAAGTAAGACTCTACAACAAAATAAGAAATCATGGGCCTTTCTTTAGCATGATTCTCTTCTCTTTCTGTCTGTGTCTCTCTCAGGGTGCTTCGGTATCCCCTCGACAGGGATCAGGTTATACAAATCTAGTCAAAATACATATTCATTTATTTTTCACTCTATCTGTCTAAAATTCTAGGAATTTATCCCCCATAATAGATGCAAAGTTACATATAGGCAAAATTATTTAGAACACCATGATTTGAACTAAAATGCTGAAAAACAATCCAAAGTTCTCTCTTAGAGGAATATTTGCATGAACATGAAATGTTCAGTGAGATACAAGGAGAAAATGACTCACAGAGAAGGAGGAAAATATTCTTGAACTTCCATGGCATGATTCCCATGATACACAGTTAGGTGAGAATAAAGTCAGAATAAAATCAGGTTTAAAAGATGCAAGATTGTTAAAATGAATCTGGTCTTGAAGCACAAGGATAAACACTTCAGATTATGGAAAACTCTGTAAGATACCTGGTCCAAGCCTCTTTGAAAACAATACAATAAATGAGAAAAGGAGAAGTGACAGCCTCATCCAGATAATCAGGTATGGAAAACACTTGAAGACTGAATTCAATAAACAATCTTTGAATGCTAGCTCAAAATGGTTGGCAATAACAAATTGAAGAGTTTTGGAAAGCCTGAATAAAAACTGATTAAACAAATGAAGAGAGGCAAAGGGAAGAGAATACAGTCATAAAACTCAGTGTGTATTCTACAAAATTAAGAAAATGGAGGGATGGGATGGGATAGGGAGGGATGAGGAAGAGCCTTAAAGGAGGGGACATTGATCAAGAACCATCGCATGTATCTATAACTTCTTTTTAAATGGAAACTCCTCTGTACTGCTGCTTAAAGAAAATATGATTACTGTACTATTGGTTTAACTATTTTGCAGACTTGAAATTATTCAAGCAAAAAGATGAGAGAGGAAAAAAGGGGGATGTTCAGGATAAAAGAATTTAATTTATATGTATGTCTTTTGCATACTTTGTAATCTATCAGAAGTTGAACTTTCATTTTAATAACAATAGTATATTGGTCATGCTAGCCAAAAAAATGCTGTCTATATTTGTGTTATAAAAATATAGTTACTAGAGGAAAAAAAAGTCAGACAAGAAAAAAAATGATCAATATAGTGGATAAAGTTTCAGTGACAGTATCAACATGGAGTAATTATGTGTCCAAAAAGAGAAACTCTTCTTCTGAGAGCTCTCATTCCAAAGAAATGGGGCAACTTTTATTAAATGGCTTTCTGGAGATAGACAATCCATTTCAAAGTTCAAAAGCCAATACCACTGCTTTTAATTTCAATCAAGTTGCTTGCCACTGATGATACTTGGAGCCTTGAACACATAAAATTGAACTAGTGAATGAAATTGGAAGTATCCATGAAGAACTGAAGTGAAAAAAAGGGTAGTAGGAGTGCATTAGAGTTAACAGGGCAAATGGAAGAGTATTCTGAGCCTATAGAACAACACAACTAAGAAAAGGAGATGTACCACACTTGAGACTAAAAGAAAGGCACTATGGCTGAAACACAGAAAGGGGAAAGCTAAATAGGAAGCAACAAGGCTACGCTGGTAGGAAGCAATTATTTCAGTAGTTCCTCCATCCTATTAGCCACAAGGGGGCAATAAAGTTCCAGTACCACACCTGCTATCCCAAATTCATGTCTTTTGTTCCCTCATGGTTACAGAAAACTCATTTGAGGAGGCCTAACTTTTTCTCATATGGCTGTGCCAACTAAGAAACAAAGGCAAAAGTAAAATGACAAAGTTCCCAGTTGTCACCACCACACAAAAGATGCGACATGTATCTCATGTTTTCTTTTGGGATAAAAGGAAAATAGTGGCTATGACACAGGTGGGTTAACAGAAGGAGCCTTCTTGAGCTACTGTCCAGCCTTGCTTTGGATTCAAGAACAGAAAAGCTCATTTTTCAGATTTTTTTTAATAAAGGGGAGATAAACAAAGACGTATTGGCTTTTATTTTTTATGCTACTAGTGCTATTGCAGCATTCCTTCATCCCTACCCCTTAATCATCATTGTGTGGCCCCCAAGATAGGTAGAAGGAAAATCAGCTTTCCTGTGCAAAGTGTATTTGGCTTCACAGAACTTTGTAACTTCCAAAAGTAGAACTATGAGGGAATGGAAGTCTTACACATGCCAAAATGCTGAAAACCATATTCTCAGGCTCAGAGGAAGAGCTTCAATATATAGCCCAGGCTGGCCTCAAACATGTGATCCTGCTGCCTCCGCCTCCCAAATTCTGAGATTACTACAGCTGTACCATTATGCTTGTGAAAGCTTTTTTTATTTTTTTATTGTGATGTACAGAAGGGTTACAGCTACAGCTCAGGTAATGAACACATCTTCTTTGAACAGTGTCACCCCTCCCTCATTTTCTCTGTTTTTCCCCTCCTGATCCCCCCTATCTCCCCCAAAGTTGTATGATCAGTTTCCAACATAGTGTCTAGTAAGTATCACAACTGAATTGGTTGATCCCCTTATGATCATTTCATTGCTTCCCCTCTACCCCACCCCAAAATCAATCAAACTTATATACAAGACAAAGGGTACAGAGATAAAAATATTTCAAATGATCTAAGGAGAAAGAACCTAAGGGAAAATATTATAAATATATGTTTTCAATAGTTATTTATTAGTTACCCTTGGGTTTATAAACAGAATCAGAAGACATAGTCACTACAGAATTATTTATGGCTAGGCCCTCCTCTTGAGGTAGTTCTAAAGCAGACAAGCAAACCACACCACTGAGCGCAATTTGGACTCTTTATCCTTATGACTAAAGACAAATGACACCAGTTTTAGATTCCAGAAGTTCTAATAATCAATCACGCATCCCTGAGCTACCACGGGAGCATGTTTTATGTGCTATTTCATCCATTCAGATGGAAGGCATTGAGAAAAGTTAACAGGGGAAACTATCCTTTTGTATTTTGCACTTCATTTATTGAAACATTTCTAATCAGAAAAGATTTTGTGGTTAAGGTCTAGGTGGTATAATGTGTACAGAAACAAAGTTCTTATAGGTGAGGGAAGAGTGATGAACTGGAAGACAGGGATTATAATTTGTTTTGGTTCTATAAGGATTAGAATTTTTATTCTATGCATTCTAATGAAAAATTAGAGTATGACTATCTTACACGCTAAATAGCAGATGCATGTTTTATCATTAGTGTCATGTGAAAGGTCTTGGTTAATCAACTGAAGGTCAAGATCGCTTCTGTCAGTTGGCAAGTGGTTGCTGTTTAAATTTACAACTGGCTAATTAGCTCTAAAGGTAATCAAACTAGATAAATTGGATTGCTAGCTATCAAAGGAAAGCAAATAAATTAAAAAAAATAGATCCCAATGAAGTTGAGAAAAATTCTTTTCTGTGGTCTGTGTATTCTTTATTTTTTTTTCTGTTTGACACCATAAAGCGGTGGTGATAGAGGAGAGATTGCTTTTAAACCTAAGAAACCTGGTAGTCGATCTAAAGACTAGCATTTTATTTCTAAACTTAGCAGAACTTTGAAACAGCTGAAAAAAAAAAGCTAAAAGGAGGTAGAATTCAACCCTTTAACCTGAGTGTTCAGCCAAACAGAATTTTCAGGCTCTGAATTATAAACTCATTCCGTTTGACTTGATTTTAGCGCCACGTGGTGCCAAAACCAGCTTCTGTGCCTTGAATTCCCAGCTTTGACTTGAAAAGCAAACTATTTACTTGTTCCCAGTGGGAATAAATTATGCTGAGAGATGGCTTCCTGTTTGTCCTGGAGGACTTCCTTCCCTTGAAAGAAGTCACATTTGGGTCAGCTGTCTCTGCAGGGGCCATTCTTGAGAGTTTTCTCAGGATAAGGGAGATCTGAAACACCAGTCTGTCCCAATACTTAAACTAAAGACTTGGCATTTGCCTTTCCTTTGTAGAGTGCTTTAACTCTGCAAATGTCCTGAAAGCTGAAGTGATTTCCCTCCCATAGTAATTCCTGCTACACCATCCAGTGGAAAACCAACCTCACATGCTTCTTCTAAAGGCATTGAAACCTTTTAGATTCCCCATGGGAGACTGTTCCATAAAGAGTTGCACCTTGTCCTGAGCTGATGGTAGAAGGTGGTAAAGAATGAAAATAATAAAAATAATAATAATAATTCTGAATCTAAATCAGAATCAATTGCTGCATGTATTAAACATTCTGACCTTGAATGAACAAAAGAAAACTTAAAGTGCCATCTTTCTGAAAATACCCAGCAATTAAAGTATTCCAGCTCTGAGATGCCACATATGGTAGCCAAATATTCCCAAGAAGCATCACTATGAGAAATAATTACATTGGAATTGTCAGTCTCATTTTCCTTCATATTACTTATTAAACATTTTACCCCTTTACATCTGAAAAGAATGGTTCCAACCTGGGTAATACTAACACAGTTTATTACTTCTGAGTGCTTTCAAAAGAAGAAAGGACTATTGTGTGTGCTTCTAACACCAGAGAATGATAGTAAATTCTGATATGAGTAGCTGGCTGAAGGAGTTGGATTGAGAAAATACAGCTGTCCAAAGACTACCCCATTCACTCTCCTGAAAAAATCAATTGGATTGAAAATACACCTGCAATCTATCTCTGGTGGGATGGGTAGCATATTTCCAGGCCACGGCCTTCATAATTCTACTAAGACCATATGAAAGCAATCAGATATTCTGAATCATCTTTGCCAGCTTCTTGCATACCAGTGCTCCATCTGTCCTTCCCTAAAAGACCCCTGGAATTGAAGAAAGATGGGAAGTTTATTTTGAAGTGCAATTGAAAGGAGCCAGGAGCTTAAAGGGATAATGATTATCCAGCAAAATGAAGAGGAAATTCTAGAACATGCATTGCAAATGTGTTTGGCCTTCCCCATTGTGCCTTTTACAGAGGAGGGACTTGATTAAAAAAAATTATGGGAAGAAGGAAAATAGTGGCTGCACTGTGTAGACCTGGGACAAAAGGAAAGAAAATGAGGTCCACTAGAAGAGAAAGATAGATGTAGCTTTAGGGCTCTAAACTACAACAGTGGTTTGAGCCTGTCACAGGTTTACCTGAGTTCTGAGTGCAAGTAATGTACCCTTCTCATAAAAATAACATAATCATCAAGGACAGCAAGAAAGAGAATATTCTAGAAACTATCTGAAATAGAGTGATGGAGATTTTTAGGTCAGTGGAGCTGCTCTATGATACTATAATCGCTGAGCCATCCTTTAATGTTGTCTAATCTATAGCATATATAATATGAGAAAAATGAGTCATAATTAAACCATAGGCTTTGGGTAAAATAGTCTGCAATAGGAGTTTCTGCAAATATTTTACTGTAGTGGGGGTATTGATAATACAGGGGGCTGTGCATATGGATGGTAAAAAAAATCTCGATGCTTTTCACTTAATTTTGGCTAAATCTAAAATTGTTCTTTAAAGAAAATAATATTTTAAAATAGTGATAAGTAAAGGATCAGGTTGCAGTGAGATGCATGCCTGTAATTCCAGTTCCTTGGAGGTAGATATTTGTGAAGACTGAATTTTGGGTCCACCCTGGCCCCCCAAAATTTACTATGACTGTGTGGTGACATACATCTCTCATTCCATCTACTGGGAGACATAGGATGAAGGATTCTGGTACAAGAAAGACCCTGGACAAGAAATAATAAGCCCTATGCAAAAAGGAGTTAAGGGCATGACTCAAATGATAAAGAGCCTGTCTAGAAAGTATAAGACCCTAAGTACTACCAAACTCCACTAAACAATATAGTGATACTGATACAAAGGAAATAAAATTCAAACACTATTGAAGCATAATATATGAAGTATGTGCATAGTGATAAAAATTAAAACTACAATTTTTAAGCAGCAATCGTAACCCAAGAACAATAGCAACAGGCTTGAAGACAAATGGAGAAGGTATTTCTTGTTACTGTGTAGGCTGTGGGCTGTAGGATGTGGGACAATCTATTGTGAATGTGCGACAAGCTTGTTAGCTGCTATTTAAATGAGTTTGTGAGAGGTATTGGAGGTATGTACCCTGCTATGAAATCACAGAAGGAAGGCACCAGACCAGATCAGGAATCATGTAATAGTTCACCTAGGAAATTCAAAATATAGTGAAGCCACTTCTGGAAATCTATAGTGAAGTATAACTAATATGTGTGTCTAAGACCTTTGCATGCTGAGGACTCTGACCTATTAACTAACATCTAGACTATGAAGATTATCTAGCATAAGACACTAACTGGGTTTTCTAAAAATCATGCCAGTGTCCTTTCTTAAAGAGAAAGGAAAAGAATCTGAAAACTGGCCTCTGATTTAGTAGGTATTTTTCTTCCAAATTGTAAATGATGGCCCCAGTAAAGAATGTGAAAGTCAAATGTAAAGAGGTGGAAGGATATTAAAAAAAAAGAATAAGGAAAGAAAATCAGTGAGTAGAAAATAGATTACAAGGTATAAACATTTTTTAAAGGAACACATTGCTAATGACATAAATCAACATAGCATTCTATTATGGGAAAGTTATGATGCTTCTCTAGTCTTCCCAAAGCTGCAAACATCAAACATTCTCCACAGACCACTAAAGAGAGTGCTCTGACCTTGACCGGCAGAGCAAGTCCCCATACTGTCGACAGGAAGAACAGCTTTCATAAGCCTCTATTAAAAAGGTATCCATGTTTGGTTTGTAGTTTACTCCCATTTGTGAAAAATAAGAGCAATTTTCTTTTAATCCCCTCCCCCCACACCTATTCATTGATAGGAACCAAACAACATAAGAGGATATCACTCTGTGTGTGTGTGTGTGTGTGTGTGTGTGTGTGTGTGTGTGTGTGTGTGTGTGTGTGTGTTGCTCCTGAGGCTTGAATTCAGAGCCTGGGAACTGTCACTGAACTTGTTTGCTCAAGGGTAGTATTCTACCACTTGAGCCACAGCTCTACTTCTGGGGTTTTGGGTAGTTGGAGATGAGAATCTCATTGACTTACCTGCACAGGTTGGCTTTAAACCACAATCCACATATCTCAGCTTTCTGAGTAGTTGGAATTACTTTAGTCCACATTTCAAGTTACTTTCAAATTTGTTATTTTTCCAATCTTGGAGCTTGAACTCAGGGCCTGCGCATTGTCGTTGGGCTTTCTCAAGGCTAGAGCTCTACCACTTGAGCCACAGCACCACTTCCGGCTTTTTCTATGTACATGCTACCAAGGATTTGAACTTCCATCTTCACGGATGTTAGGCAAGCACTCTACCACTAGACCAAAACCCCTAGCCCTTACTTTAAATTTTTAACGCTTAATATTAAAGCTCTGTGAATAATTTAACAGGTAGTTAGCAATCCAGAAGAACATAATCTGAAGTTACTGCTAAAGTGAAAAGTAAACAACACAAACTATTAAATCACAGAATGCTCACTGCAGTAGAAATAGCCCAGTTAACTGACCCAAAAGTGAAATCAGTGTGACTTAACATTATGATTTCTAGATATAACATTCATTAGCAAATACCTGTGGTTTTGTTAATGTAAGGGAGGAGCCATAGATTTAGCACCCTTATCTGCTTAATTCTTCATAAACTCCTGGGTGGGTTGCATATTTGGTTTGACTGTTGGACTTTGCCAGTAGTGGACATGAATGGAACAAATCCTCTGGTGTCATTAAAGCATAGAGAAACCCTGTGGAGAGACTTACTTAGATTTCCATCAGATCTCCGTGACTGCTGTTGTGTTATATCATCTGTAAGTCTTTATCTTCTAAATGGCTGAGTAAGGTAAATTTATGTTGTAGGTCAAGGTTTTGTGTGTGTATGTATGTCCTTAGGCTTGAATTCAAGACCTTGGAATTGTCCTTGAGCTTTTTTCACTCAAGACTACTGCTCTGCCACTTGAGCCACATCTCTTTTTTGTGGGGTGGGCTGTTAATTGAAGTAAGTGTCTCACCAACTTTGCTTTCTGAGTTGTCTTCGAACTGTGATCCTCAGATAGCAATCTTAAGAATAGCTAGATAACCAAGGTTATGAACTCTTAAAATTATGTACAGAATTTTGGTTCCATCAGTATGCACTAATTTTTTCTGAGGATGGCATTTAGTGATCACGCACATTTACATGAAACTAAATAGTTTAAAAAAAAGACTTCTCATTAATTCAACAATATAGTGCCTCAAATGGATCAAACACTAGATTTTGCGATTATAGGAGTGAATAAGATACAGTAATTGCCCTTAATCAGATCTCTGTCCCCTGGGAAAAATAAGCCCAAGCCAATTTCAAAAATGCATTGTGCATTACAGTAAGGCTTACACGGCTAATGGATCTACAGAATTAGAGAAGGAAAAGTGACAGGATCAAAATTTCTTCCTGAAATGGTTGGAGATGGTGGTAACTGGGGAAGAAAGTTGGAACCTGAACACAGGATAGTCAAAAGTTTAAGTCAACAGATGTGTGTGTGTGTGTGTGTGTGTGTGTGTGTGTGTGTGTGTGTGTGTAAATCTGGATGTATAGGGCAGAAGGCAATTTGAATTTGAATTTCATGGCTCTTTTTTGTTTTAGAATTTTTTGTTCAAAAACCTGGCATGCACCGTTTATCTGCCATCTTGTCCACACATCTGAAAAGATGCTAGGAACCTCTAACATAGTTAATTAAAACAAATGGCTCTTGTTGGTGTGTTAAGACAAGCAAGGCAGGCAACATCTCACTCTTCATTAACAGATTCTGCTCCAGCCTAAGGGGAGAGAAAGGTCAAAAATAATTCCTACAAGATACTTTCCCTCATTGTTATGAGGGCACTAGATGTGTAGGGCTGACAAATGGCAAAACAAAAAATTAAATCCAACATATTGCATCTGGCATCTAATGAAAATATTTTGTTTAGAAAATAGAAAACTACACTGTAACCATCTATGCATACTTACAGGAAAGAAGAGTTAAAAACAAGAAAAAATTCCTCACTCTTCCACTTTTTAATCTGCCACAATCTAGAAAAAAAATACCTATTTAAACTGCTGATGTAAATGAATTCTTGAATAGGTCCAAACTGACGAGAATAATTCAGAAGAGTTAATTAGGTCCTGTAACCTTAGGAAATGCTGACTTAAAACAAATAGCACCCATGTGTTTTACTAAATGATTCCTCAGGTAATCTTTCTTTACTTCTTTCTTCTTTCCTTTTTTTTTTGTTGGTCATGAACTGTAAGCCTGTGTACTGTCCCTGAGCTCTTGAGCTAAAGGCTAGTTCTACAACTTTGAGCCACAGCACCACTTCGTTTTGGTTAATTTTCAACCAAGTGTAAAGCAGGGAAATAATGATAAGATTATGAGGTACACACACACACACACACACACACACACACACACATATAAACACACACAGAGAAAGTCAGGAAATGTGAAGATGAAGAGGAAAAAAAGAGAAGCAGCAAAAATCATAGACATCTTTATGTGGTGATTTCTGGAAATCAGATGTGATTGGTGATTGGCAGCCATTGGGGAGGGGCTCCATGGATCTGGTGAATTAACTGTGCAAAATACTAAATGAAGATGGATGGGGCCAGGAGTTTGGCCTAGTGGTGGAGTGCTTGCCTAGCATGCACAAAGACCTGGGGTTCGATTCCTCGGTACCACATACATAGAAAAAAGCCGGAAGTGGTGCTGAGGCTCAAGTGATAGATTGCTAGCTTTGAGAAAGTCCAAGGACAGTGCTCAGGCCCTGAGCCCAAGCCCAGGACTGGCAAAAAAAAAAAAAAGAAAGAAAGAAAAAAGAAAAAAAAAGATGGAGAATAAACTCTGCAAGAGACCCTGAAAGATGTTTCAGAGATGACTGTGCTGCCTGAATTGACTCTATGTTTTCCATTGATCTGTTGGGAGAAAACACATTGTTTTCCATTTCTTTGTTTCTCACAGGTCAAGTGGCTGGAGGTTTATTAGATAAGATGTACAGGGAAAACCTAGTCAGCAGGAATTTTGCTAATGCCTGTGTTTTAATGGCAGCTATGAAAAGGGCAGCGTTCCATGTTTTTTAGAAAACCCTGAATGTGGACTGAGCTGTTGCAGTTTCCCTGGAAAAAGGAAAGGGAGGAATGATGAAGGCTTTTCCCTGGGATAGTAGTGGAACAGGAACGTATAAAAGTATGTATTTGGCTGCTAGAGAACACAAGGAAAGGCCAAGCTCAGGAGGTGGCATAGACTTACTTCCAAGTTTAAAATATGAATTACCTTTAAAATTATTTGTGATGGTGGATAATCCTAGTTACTCAGGAGACTGAGATAGCAGGATCATAGAAGCCAATCCACAAATACTTGTGGACCATAGAGTAAAACTGTGGCTCTAATGCTGCTAGTCTTGCACAAAATAACAACAAAAAATGCTTTTGGACAGCTCCCAAAACCTGAATTCAAGCCCCGGTATTGGTATATATACACATACCATGCACACACCCACACCCACACACACACACACACACACACACCATACACATATATATGCATGCATATATATATATATATATATATGTCATAGGGCTTTCTTGAACTCTGGACCTGGGTACAGCCTCTGAGCTCTTCAGCTAGCACTCTACCACAGCACCACTACAGGTTTTCAGATGGTTAGTTGGAGATAAGAGTTCCATGGACTTCCATGCCCCTTTGAACCATGATCCTCAGATCTCAGCCTGGATTACAGGCATGAGCCACTGACATGCAGCTGAAAAAATATTTTTTGAGGAGCTTCAGAGAAATGTAGAAGAGTAACAAAGCCAAAATTATGTTATTCTCAAGGACAGGAGTCATGAATTAGTGAAAGCTCACACAGACTTTTTAATTATGCACCCTTTGTGAAG
This sequence comes from Megascapheus bottae, assembly GCF_031878675.1. Taxonomy (NCBI): domain Eukaryota; kingdom Metazoa; phylum Chordata; class Mammalia; order Rodentia; family Geomyidae; genus Megascapheus; species Megascapheus bottae. The sequence goes on from NC_143511.1 coordinate 23,794,298, forward strand.
TCTTTGTGGCCAAGCAACTGAGATTACTAACTCTGCCTAATGTGTTTCAGATAAATTGACTGGAGCATTTCTTATGTATTAGGTTTGTGTGCATCATTTGACTTAATTCTCTCTTAGACTTCAATTTATCGGTAAAGTTGAGAAAAGGTTGAAGCATCTTGCTCAAGGTTATACTGCCAATCAGGAGATGTCAGATTGTTAATGAGAGCCTGTTTATTTATTTGTATTTCAGTAATGTCCCCTGTGAATTACATATGTGTTACCACTGTCCCAGGTCTTGTGGGTAGACATAGGTACAATTAATAGATAATGGTTTTGTCTCTCCCTGACTAGATTTGTTTGGGTGGGGTGACAATCAAAGTAGTCTCTTGAGTATGCATGTGGGGGTCTATAAGGGTTAAGCTCTTGCAATCTGCCCGTACTATGCCCCCCAAAAGATAACCTTTTGTCTGAAGGGAACAATCCGCTTATTCAGGATCAGAGTGGTATCTCTAACCCTCTAGAGCTCTTTCTCATTCCTGCTTGAACTCATCTCATTGAAATCTTCCACCCTCCAACTTCAAATAGCATCTCTGCTTCTATTCTCAGATCTGCATTCCCAGTCCTGACCTTTGTTCAGAACTTCAGGTTTGACATTTTCAGTCTTTTATATATGGCATATCTAAAGCTGAACTCTCAATTTTCTCCCCTTTACCTACCCCTCTTCCAATTATTTTCAGTCATTGTCATGAATGAAACTCTATATCTAGGATCTCTCTATCTTTTTGCCATCATCCACAATCAGTCCCTTAAGATATTTTCCTGGTTTCCCCTCCAAGGATCTGAATTTTTTTTGCCAGTTCTTAGCTTGAACTTAGGACCTGGGAACTGTCCTTGAGATTTCTCAAGGCTAATGCTTTATCGCTTGAACCTCAGTATCACTTCTGGCTTTTTTTGTGGTGCTGAGGAATCAAACCAATGGCTTCTTAGATGCTGGGCAAAGTAAGACTAGGCCACACTCTCAGTCCCTTGATCTATTCTTAATGACCATAAAACAAAAATGACATCACCTCATGCTTGAACCCCTGTAATCATTCTGGCTTGATTTTCAGCTTCCATCCAAGTATTCTTTCTTTACATAACCATCAGCACAAGTCACATTGTCTTATTTTAAGTCAATGACTTAAAACACTGGTAAAAAAAAAAGCTCAGATTTTCATCTTGAGTCATAGAGCCTTACAATATGGCCACAGCTCTACCCCTGCTTCCATACAAGCCAGCACATAACTCTTAGAGATTACTGTGTATTTTTGTTCCCTCTGCCTAAATTTCTTTTCCTTCATTTCTTCTTGTAGTAGGAGCTTTTTGATCTTTGAACCTCCATTCACTATTATCTCCTCAAGCAACATTCCCTTAGACCACAATGACACAGTACTAATCTACACACCTCCATGCATAGGTCCTTTTTAATAACTGAGATTTTAATTTTTTCTCATTCAGCTATTAGTTTGTTTTCTTAGCTGTTTATCTTGACAGATATGTTCATGAATGTTAATTTCTACTACTCATTCATGCTGTAGAATTGCAGTGTCAATATGGCGTTCACTGCCAATATGTTTGTTGAAGGTAAATGATTGATTAAAATTTGATTTTCTCTGTCATACTAAGTAATGTTTTACATGCTCCCTACCAGCCTCTGACTCGCAGTGACTGTGTCACTTCACGTCATCACTGGAAAGTTTTGCTGTACAGCACTGCTCAAGAATAATTACTGAAGGAATGATGAGACTGTAGTATATAGAAAAGGGGTATAATTTCTCATGAGGAGATTATACTTAGAAAAATCATGGAAAAGCAAACTGTTTATTTCTGTGTCTTTTCTCTTACAAGCAAAACATCCCCAGGATTACACTGAAGGTATAAATTAACTGATCCAGAAGTATCAGGAGTGTCAAGCCCTAATAATTGGAATGTAAAACAAACAAAAAAACCTGCTTCATAAACAAAGACGTTAGTGAATAAAGTAGCTAGCCTCAGTCCTATACTGTAAAGACTTCAACAAAAGCAACTTTGAGGACAACTCAAAATTTACTTCTTTAAATAAACAAATGAACATATATACAATGTACCAGGTAACAAAGTCAGATACAGTAACAACGTAAGATTATCCATAAGGGGAAAAAAGAGAAAAGAAACAACTGAATGTAGTACATTAATATAGAGAAGGGAAGGGGAGGAAACAAGATGATTATGAGAGGTGGGGTTAGGAAAAGGGGGACAAAACATGAGAAGGAGTATCAATGTTCGAGAAGTAACACATCCACTACCTGATGAATGTAACTATAACTCCTCTATATAAATAAAATGAAAAAAAAGAAAAGTCAAACAAAAAAATACTTCTTTACCATTTTTGAGGCAATAATTGAGACCATCTGTTAACAGGTGATATGTACAAAGAAGCACCCAGAGTGTGCTGGGTACCACTGAAGTAAAATTAATACAAGGAACTCTAAGACTCACACTCCCTTAAAGAAAATTAATCTAGAGACATTAGGCCAAATAGTATGACACTAAATGTAAGGACCTCCAGGAGAGGGAAACAAAAGCCATATAATGAGTGACTGTTGCCCTTAATGTACTATGTTATCTCTCATTTGTTTTGTCATCCCTTGGTTGTCTCATATTGTTACAATATTTCACTTTGTTATCTGATATATTTTATATTTGCTTTATTGGTTATTTGAAATTGGATAGGGAAGGGGGAAATCAAGATAAGCAGGAGGACAGTGGGAGGGAACTGGGGACCATGTCATAAGAAAGGGTATCAATGTTTGTGAAGTTATGCACCTTCTAGCTGGTGAATCTAATGTAACCCTTCTATTAATCACAATGAAAAAAGAAAAAAAAAGAAATGGAGTTGTAAATACATAACTGGGATGTGCTTTGTCCAGGCAGCATAAAGTAATAGCAACAAAGAAAATTCTGATCATCACCAGTCTGGCAGGAGTGAAGAGTTGGTCTGTTAAATGGAATCTCACAGGGAGGTGATTGTGAGATGGGTCTCAAAGGATAAGCAGGATTACCAGAATTAACTCAGGGAAAGAAGAAAACCACATAATTATAGAATCTCTTTTGCGAGCAGTAGCATCTCTTTTGTCCACATTCTGTGGGAGTTGTTTGTGTGTTTGTTTCACTTTGCAGGTATGCACACACACAGTATCAACCTTATTATTAGAGATAGTGATGCCGACAGAGAGAAAACAACCTCGTTCTCTTTCATTTCAATACAATCATTTCAGCCACAGTATATTTGGGATCGATGAGCATGTTATAAAGGAACAAGAATTCAGGGAATCACCCCTAGGACTGCCTTATCTCCTAACTCAAACCAAAAGCTTCTATCTTGTTATAAACTCTTCAGCCGTGCTATATGTTTTATGGTGCCTTATTGAGTTTTCTGGGCTGTGGGCAGAAGGTTTAAAACAGGCTTTTTCATTAATCATTTTTTTTATTGCCAATATCAATGTGAGGGAATAGAAATGTTTTGGAAGGGAAATGCTTGGATTCGATCACTAGGTTTAGGTGTTCTGTAGCTCCATGTGTCTGCATTTGTTTTTTCAAGCAGATGACGTGCTCTGACACGATGGTCTTGCATCATCTGCCAATGCTGCAATTTGCACATAGAAGATCTTTGTACTTCAGGAAATAATGTCACTCCTCTCAGAATAAAGGAGGCATTAAATGCACATCCTGAAAAGCAGTGTTCAGGCTGTGAACTCCGTTTATGAGCTGTGTGATTTGGGACATGTTAGTTAAATACTATGTATTTCTTCATTGCACAAGAGGCAAAAGGTGGAAACTTATAGTACCTTTTTCTCAGGGTGATGTTCTGGCAGTTAAGCAAATCAGGACACAAAGTGTCTACACTGGATCTGATATGAAAGTGTTTTTTTTTTAATGTTAGTTTTTAGTCTTTCTACCCACATGGGAAATACATCCATCCTTCCTACAAAAAGAAAGTAATATAAATACTTGCTTTAGGTCTGACAAAATGTTCCCATATCATTGTGTTTCTATTAGATCTGACTTCATTAGGCCTGAAGATATGATTTATTTTTTATTTGAAAGACACAAGAGGATAAAATTTGGATGAATGTCTAAATTCCTTGTCCAAATCTTCCAAACCAATTTAGGATTTAGTTTAAATGACATGAGATTACTTTTTTCTAAAGTCTTAAGATTTTTAGGGACTGAGAATTTGTCTTAGCTCTGTAGGTGTGACATTCAGCAGGACTGAGTTCTGCTTTGAGTACCAAAAAGTTCTCATCCAGGCCTCAGCCAGCTGTATCCTCATGTGGAGAATCAACTAGTGGGAGCTCTCTCTGTGCGCTTTTGGATTGTTTCAGAATTCATTTCCTTTGGGTTGTAAGATGAAGGTCTCTTTCTTTAGCCAGCTGTCAGTTGGGGAATAATCTAAATGACTACAAGCCACTCTGATGCCTTTGCCACAGTGGCCCTAGGGGCAGTTCACAAACCAGATGCTTTTTCTATCAGGCCTGCCTGAGTGCATCCCCGACTTTCTCATGTGTATCTAGCAATTAGAAAAAAATTGCTTCTAGCAGTCTAATGCAAGTAAATCAGTTCCACTAGAGTAAGAGCCACTGATGTGAAACTTGAAGTACATGAGCAAAATTTCTTCACAAGACTACCTAGATTTGGGTTTAATTGAATAACCAATAGCTGGAAATCTGCCTATCAAATGTTCACATGGAAAGTAGAGATGCTAGCATTTTCAGAAATGGGTAATGCAGAGGTCTAATGTTCATGATTTTCTCTTCCAGATTAGTTATACTAGTACTTCACATTTGCTTGGCTTTCTTTCCTGGACTTTCATAATAACTGCATGACAATGCAGAATGAGAGACTACACTAATTAAATATCTGAGATCACATGACTAGAGCAAGATTTCCCTCTTGAGGTATGTGGATGGCAAGGCCTGCAAACATTAGTAGCATGCAGATCCATGGAGAGCTTATTAAACACGCTGATTTCCAGGAGTTCCTGTGATTCAGTAATCACTGGAATAGCCAAAGGATTGCTATTAAAGAAAATTATATTTCCCAAAGATGACAGAATTTGCATGACTCACATACCTGCTTACGTTAAGAACAGATTCATTGGTGAGACGATGGTGACTCCTGTTTATAATCCTAGCAAACCCTGGAGATTTGGGGTCTGAGGATTGAGGTTCAAAATCAGCCTGTGAGACTCTTACTTCCAATTAACTAGCAAAACAAAAACAAACAAACAAACAAACAAAAAACAGGATTGGAACTGTGCCTTAAGTGGAAAATGCTAGGGGACAGTACCCATTCCAGAGTTCAAGCCCTAGGATGGTCACAAGAAAAAGGAGGAGTGGGGATGGGTGGGAGGGAATAATACATCAATACTAAAACATTTAAAAGCACATAGTACAGTACAGAACAGACTATAAGATACTTTTAAGGGTTTTTTTTTTATTATTTTTCAAAGGATTGATAAATTTGTATGGAACATAATAATTTTTACTTTTTTGTACACTGACTTGCTTTTTGAAATTTTTATTGTATAGCTTAAAGTGTGAGCTCCAGAAAGGGAGAAAGGGAGAAAAATGCTAGCATCCTTGTTTAATAATGATTAGCATTATATACTGACAATGGACAAGAGTCTTTTCCAAATGTTTGCCAATATATTAGTTTATTTTCTGTTATAATGAAATGTCTAAAGCTGGAGTTGTTCGTAGTCCATAGTTTACTTAGCTTATGATTTTTTTTGGAAGGCTGAAAGACAAAATAGCATGGGTGCCTATGCTTCCTCTCTGGTTACAGTCCCCTTGGTGACATTACAGCACTGTGGCTACATCATGGTAGGAGCGCATGAAGAGAGGGAGATCCTTCTGGCCCCAAGTCTTAAAAGGTCCTACCACCTACTAACTTCACCATAGTGGAGGTTGAGTTTCTAACAATGGACTTTTAAGGGACAAACACAAGCTGCACACAAACCATAGCACCCATGCTAGCCCATGTCGTCCTCTCTTCCCCATGACTTAGGTTCCATCCTCATGTTCATATTATCATCAGGGAAACCTGATGTAGAGCAGCTATATGACCTGTAAAAGATTCCCTTGCTGGGAAGAGATGGAGTCAGGGCCAGAACCTGAGACCTCAGGCAACCTAGCGATGCACATAAATATGATCTACAAGGAGTTCCCAGATCTCTTTGCAACAGTCTCCCCTTTAAACTTTACTTGATCAGACTTTATCTGAGGTCCTTTCCAAGGTGACACCTCTCCGCAAGGTGACACACAGTCTAGCTCCTTTTTAAGTGAGGCACTAAAAACAGCCCTTGCTAATGGGTTAATCATGCACTCTTAGACATTGTATCCATAATTTATTAGGAAACTTCCTAGAGACAGTGGCCTAAATCCAAAGGGATTGCTCTAATGGTGCTTGTAACTCTCCCCACTTTTCAAGCTTTTCTGTGCTATAACCCTGCACAAGTAAACAGATCTGTTTTCCTATACTGAGAAATCAAAGTGTATGAAGCGTTAGACAAAAATCATGTTATCTTTCTGAGTGGCAATGAGGGAGCAGAGAGTTGTCACAATCTGAGGATCCATCAAACTTCATTCTAAGTAGAGATCAACTACTTTGGTTTGAATCTTGAACTTTCCTGTCACTGAAAAATCTATTCTGTGTATATGCATGAAGGTATGTGCTTATTGCACATAAGTGTACTGGAATTTTGCTTGATGTTTTAGAGATGATAATGCACTTCCCAGATCCTAAGTTGTAGGAGAAGAAGAGTAAGATGGAAAAGAATGCAGTCATGTAATTTCCTCTGTGATAAAATAGCATCTTATTTATAAATTCAGGGAAGTGTCACAAGAAACACCCAAACATTGGATATTGAGTTAAAAATTCTCATCTATTTTTTTTCTGTTTCGTTGTTGCTGTCATTGTATTGGGTATTGAATTCAGAGCCTCGCACTTTTAAGTACTTAAAGGACTTTTGCTTTCAGTTTGTTTTTCAGCCTAGGCTAGATTCCTCTTTCTTAAGCCTCCCCAATAGCCAGGATTACAGATGTAGCCCACTATGCCAGAACGTTACTTCTCTTTTAAGAGAGAAGTTCCAAGTAATATAGTTCAAGTGACATTATGTTAGCAATGGCCAGAATGCTATGGATTGATAAATTAGAAGTGGAATGTAAAGGGGATAGGAGGAAATAAGATGGGTAAGTAGAGGGATAAGTAAATCTGACTGAACTGAGACTGGAGCCAAACAAGAATGGGAGCAGCCAACAGAAGCCAGCAGAGGGAGTCAGAGAAAAGAACACCTACGCACAACCAGCATTTGATTAGCTCCTTTCTTGGGGAAACACAAAGGTGAGACCAACCACTTTAAAAGCCAATATAGAAAAGCAAAGGCAAAAAAAAAAAAAAAAAAAACAACTCTCTGTTTGTTTCCTCCATCTAGGTCTCTTGCTGCCACTCCCTCTTGCTCTTTTCATTATCTCTGTTGTCATGCACATCTTTCTTCCTGCCCTCCCCAAATCTCCACAAATTCCAATAGTCCCAGGACATCTTCCTTGACTTCATACTGTTGACTTGCCTCTCTGCACACATCCCAGGGCCAAAATGAAGCAGGTTGTCCTCTGTGTAAAAAGTTCCTAACCTGAGTTTTCACCACCTTGCCAACTCTTAGCCTCTATGTTGTGTGTGTGTGTGTGTGTGTGTGTGTGTGTGTGTGTGTGTGTGTGTGTACTGAATCTTGTTCCTTCACAACTGGTAAGCCTAAATTCTAACCTCTACTGAAATTGCCTTTAGATATGTTTTTTAGGAGATAATTAAGGACATTGAAGTTTTGAGGGATGGGGCCTTAATCTGATAGGTCTGTGGCCTTGTAAAGAGGAAGGTAGAATATTCTTTCTTTTCCTCTCCCCTCCTCTTCCTGTTCTTCTCCCTGTCTAACCATGTGAGGACACATTATGGAGGCAGCCTTCTGCAAGTTGAGGGAGAATCAATTGGAAAATTGGATAAATTGGAAAATTGAAAGGCTATGCCTATCAGGCATGAATCTTTTATATATCAGAGCAAGGTCTTCTATTAAAACTTAGTCAAATGTATGAACTTTTAGAAGAGTACACTTTTTTAAAGGTAGAGAAAGAGTTAGTCAGGAATATAATCTAGGAAGAACCTTCTAGGTAAATCAATAGAGGAACAGCTCGTGGAGGTGCTTTGAGTTTGAATGTACTGGCATACTTAAGGCCAGCAAAGACACAACTTATGTGACAATGAGGTGAATGACAGGCAAGTGGATGTAGGTAGAACTGGAGAAATGAAAGAGCTTAAGTGAACCTGGGCGTCTATATAGACTATAATAGTAGTGATTCATTGCAAGCATTTCAGAAGAGGAATGGATGGATAAACTATATAAAGAGTAGTCCCTAGGTGGCCATAGAGAGGAGGAAGAGGATTTCATAGGAGACTCTTGTCATCACATGAGCATCAAAGAGTAGTTTGATGCAGGGAACAAGTTCCAGATACATTTGAGGGGATTTCTGAACAGATTTAATGTGAGATAAAAGACAGAAAAAAATGTCCATGATCAACAGGGTGCAGGGGAGGGATAGAGTAGCCCACAGTAGAGATGAAGAGGGCTGTGAAGGAAACAGGAAAGCCAAAGTTCATTTATCTGTGAAAGGGGAAGATGTCACAAAGGACATTACAGGGTAGATCGTGAGTTATCACTACAGAGAGAGTTTGAGTCCTTTCTGCCCATATAGCTTCCCAACTTCAGCAATACAGTTAGAAAGAGAGAGGAAAGGGTGATAATTCTCTAGACAGAGAGCTGAAATTGTAATAGACGTTGCATGCTTTCCTCGGATGCTTCAGGAGGCAATGACTAGAGTTAAGATGAGAAGTACATCATGCTCATATTGGTATTCAGAATAAAAGCTATGACACTTATAATCAAACAGCCAATATTTGAAAAATGAATGAATTAAATCCATTCTCACAAGAAGGAAAAATAGGAGGATCTGAGGTTCAAGATCCACCTAACAAAAAGCTAGCAAGACTCTGCCTCTGAAACAAGCTGATGTGTCCCCAACTACTCCAGAGGCAGAGATAGGAAGATTCCAGACTAAGATCGGCCCAGGAGGAAGTTAAAGAACCTGCATGAAGAACAAACTAAAAGCAAAAATGCCTCTGAAGTGTCTCCAGTGGTAGAACACTAGCTCAGAAAGTATAAGATCCTGAGTTCAATCAATAGCAACAACAACAAAATGCCCATAGCCATATTGACCTTCCACTAGTATCAAGTCAGTCAGTGTTCACTTTAGACTTACATATAGCTGTACTTTTTTGTTGTAGAAAAGAGTATTTTCTCAACATGATTTATCTCAAGAGATCCACTAGTATAAACTCAATCCTCTGATTTTCTTTCTTTTCTAGGAGGAACAAACTATATATAGATATATGCTCATATATCTATCTCTCTATACATCTATATATAATTTGTGTGTGTGCTTCTGCCTGGCATTTGTGTGAAAAATGTATCAGTGTGACATTTCAAAAGGATTCTTCTCATTTACATGTAAAAATGAGTGGCATTCAGCCTTGATGTTTTGTGTTGAGGCTGGCAGGACACCATCGAGCCTGCAATCTCTACACCCGTGTCCCCACATAAAACCCAGATGATAACCACCAAGGCTAATGTGTTCCTATTTTATGCCATTTATGTCTTATGAAAAATTGAAATTATATGAAAGGTAAATTAATGCCAAGAGAAATTTTTACCTCACAATGGAAACTATCGTAAATTTGGCCAGAGGTAGTGTTATAGGGATTGTAAACCAAGGCACTGGAAATAAACCTTAGTGGCTAATATCTGGGAAGAACTCATAGGTACACTGTCTGTTTAGGATTATTGCTGGAAGGAAAAGAAAATATGTTTTTTTTTAATAAACTTTTGTTTTTTTTATTGTTGTTATCAAGATGCACAGTGGGGTTATAGTTACATCAGTCAGGTAGAGTCCATATTTTTGGCAATGTCATCCCTTCCCTCACTCTCTTCCATTTCCTTTCCTCCCATCCCCACCCACAAGTTATATAGTTCGCTTTCAACATAGTGCCTAGTGAGTACCACTGCTGCATTCAGAAGACCAAGATTGAGAAGGGGAAACCTTAAAGGATTTTCTGAGTAATAGCAAGTGACTGGGAAAGAGTAAAATATACTATGTATATACTATGAAGAATAGACAATCATAAATTGGTTTTCTTTCACTCATCTAATCACAGTTGCTTTTATCACTAGACCTAAGTATAAAAGCCATACAGGAGCATCTCCAAGAAGTATCTCAATTTTTAGTTCACTTTGCAGGTTAGTCATAGATGCACCATGACTAGTGTTGTGTCTGTAAGAAATTTATGCTTACTCACTGTCCTTGATTGATGATAAACCCTGGATAGTAGGATACCTTCTGCTCTAATGATGTCACTCTTACTGGGCCCCTAGGAAGCTTCTGAAGGAAGGGCAGGCACTAGAAAACCAAAGTTAGATTTCAGAGCTGGAACAGTAAGCTCCATCTCTGATCTCCAGTAAAGAGAATGAAGCTGAAATGTAAATTGATCACCAAAGGTCGATGATTTAATGAGTTTTTCCTATATTACTGAGCCTGTATACATCCCCTCAATAAAAAGGATTACAAGCCAGAAAGTGTGTGTAGAGTTCCAACTGCAAGCTGAATGAGAGATCCCGAACTCAAGCCCAAAAGTATTATAGATAGACAGATAAATAATTAATTATATATATATGTGTATATGTATACATATATGTATGTATATATGTCCAAAGAGTTTCTGAGTTAGGAAACACAAGGAGATACTGGCACTCACAGGAAGGGTATTATATGCCTTTCTTTTGCATCTCTTCTCCATGGCGGTTTCTGACCTCTAATCTTTATTACAAAGATTATAATAAACCAGTAATCATAAGGAAGATCCTTTTGTAAGTTATTAACCCCAAGGAAAGGATTGTAGGAAGCCTCTGTGCCCTCATTGAGGCCTTACAGCCAATGTCATAGCTACTTTGTCTTTCACAAATCCAGCCTATTCAGAACTTGAGCTGGTGTCTGCAATGCGGGCCCTCTTGGGAGACTTAATATTTAACATATGGAGTCTGCACTAATTGTAGTACTTCAAGTCAGGATTGAGCTGATAAGATGCCCGTTCAGTGCCCACAGTATTGAAGAATTTGTGTGTGAACCAGTCCACATATCTGATACAAACGAGTTCAGTCTAATTGTGCCTATCTCCTCCCTGCCCCAATACACTGCAAAATGTCTCAGTGTCTTCCTAGTCTCAAATATTTCCTACTTTTTGTCTTTTATGTTTTTATCCTATAAAAATAAATCCAACTTCGTGCTGGTGGCTCATGCTTGCAGTTACTCAAGAAGCTGAGATTAGAGGATCCTAGCTTGAAGCCAACCAGGCAGGAAAATACATAAGACTCATCTCCAGTTTACCACCAAAGAACTCAAATATGGTGCAATGATTCAAGTGATAAAACACTAGCCTTCAGCAAAAGAGTTCAAGGACAATGCCCAGGCTTTGATTTCATATCCCAGGATGAACCCAGAAAACAAGAAAAAAACAAAAGGAAAAACAAAAAGAAAGAAAAGCAGGGAAATACATTGTGGTGATTGACAAATGAAGGAACTGATAAGTGACATTCAGAAACCTGCTGCTGTTCGCTGGAGCTAATGTTCTTGATTCTCAAGCAAAGACTCTAGTATCAACCACTATTATACATGCAGTCTTCCTCACATGCCAATTTATCTCACTTAATCCTCACAGTAATCTAGTGGGGCAGACATTAGTATCTGACATTGTTTCCTAAATGAGAAAATGGAGATACAGAAAGGTTACATGGCTTGCTCAAAGTCACACTGGTATCAGAACACAGATCCAAGTAGAAAATATAAGCAGTCTAGGTGCTCAAGTCCATCCTCTTAACCAGTGAGATTTAAGGACTTTTTAAAATACAAAAGTACTTTCCAAGAAAGGAGTTTCTTCAAAAGATGTTCATTATCATCATCACCATCATCATCATTATGTACTTGTGCACATGAGTTACAATTCCATAAGTCAAATTATGATTCATGTCACCTTTCCCTCTTTCTCCATTTCCCCCCCTGTCCCTACCCTCAAGTTACATAGTTCATTTTTTACATAATGTACGTAGAATATAATGACATTTGTTCATTCCTTCCCCATAGTCACCTCCCAAAACTTATTTCTACATGTTCTTAATCTTTTATACATAAGAAAGTGTGAAGTGTCTGATTCCATAGATCTGAGATGGGACTCACAAGTATTTATTGTATCACCCACTTGGCTGGGCCTCACACCTTGAAAATACTTTCTGTACAAATATGTGCTATCTGAGATGGGCACGGGGTCTTGAGTGCCTTGATTTGAGCACTTTGGATCTCCCCAAGATGCACTGAAAACACCCCTTTCCTCTATACCTACAGACCTCCTGTTAGGAGAAGCTGAGCTTCCCTGGTTGATACTTCTTTCCTAATGAACAAGACTTTAATTTCCTTAAGTTTTGGCTCTTGAGAAAATCTGCAATTCATCTTGCTCTTCACTTAGCCAAGTGTCATGCTGACTTACTCTGAACCAAGGTGAGAAGACTTTCCTGTCTCACTCTGACTGTTCTGGGAATCTCACTATTGATAGGCCTTTCTATGTTGGAGCAAGGTTACACTGTAGAATTACCCTGTTGCATAGAGTTAAATAAAACCATCCATGGGTTCTATCTCAGGGGAGGAAGAGGGATTGGTTTGGCTCGCATCCTCTGAATTAGCTAGGTTTAAGCCACCCAAGCCTTACATTATTGCTCTTTCTTATTTTAAGTAGTGCTGCTGTAATTATCCACATCCACATATTTCAACAATGTGATTGAGAGGGGAGGGATTAGGCATGGAAATGTGCCCTATGTATTCTGTTAGACACTTCCGGTAATTATCTGATGAAAATCTGCATAGCTACCACCCAAGGATTGTATTGTTTATATGTTTATAAATGAGGACTTTGATCACAGAGAAGTTAGATAACAGTGCTCAGGGTTGCACACGGAATTCTATTAACACATTTCTAGATTGTGTGATTCTAAAGTCTTATTTTTCTTCCATATTTTATAACATATAGGCTGTTTATAACAAGCTTACTTTGATTTTTTTCTTTTTCTTCTTAAATTATTTTCCTAGCCAGAGCAATAAGGCAAGACACAAACATAAAGGGGATCTGAATAGGGAATGATGTAGATGACATGATCCTGTATTTAAAGAACCCCCCAAGTTACTTCAACTGATCCAAAACTCTGGCAAAATAGCAGAGTATAAAATTAATTGCTCCCAAATCAGTAGGTTTTCTATATGTCAACAATAAGAAGAGTGAGGCTAAAATCAGAAATGCAACTCCTTTTATAATAGCATCAATAAAATTAAAATACCTAGGAATTAACTTAACCAAAGCGGTAGAGGGCCTCTGTAATGAAAATTTTTAAAAATCTGAAAAAGTAAATTGAATTACTCCCATAATGCTGAACTGGGAGGGTTAACCATGAAAATTACAATCTGGCCAAAAGCTATCTACAAATTCAATCTAATACTCTTCAATATCCCAACAACATTCTTTAATGAAACAGAAGTAGCCATCCAAAACTTCATATGGAATAATAGATGACCCAGAATAACAAAACACAAGCCTGAGCAGGGGGAAAAAAAATAACAACAGTGCTGGAGGAATATCAATACTACACTTCAAATTCTATTCTAAATTCTATTATAAAAACAGGTTAAGTACTGCTATGCACAGGCCTGAAGACCAATAGAATCGAGCTAAAAACCCAGAAATGATCCCACAGACCTATGGCCATCTAATATTTAGTAAGGGATCCAAAATCATCAGATGAAAGAAAGGCAACCTCTCATCAACAAATGGTGCTGGCAGAATTGGCTACACACATGTAGAAAACTGAAGGTAGAGCCTTATATGTTACCTTGCTCCAGGCTGATCATAAAAATGCAGGGGTGGGGGGAAGGCTCTGTGAATATCAACTCCTATAACCTGCCACTGACAGGATAAGCATCTGTCACTTGAGTGAGTTAAATTGTAGTTCTTGGTAAGAAATAAAGATGACCAAACTCCAACTCAACAAATATATATTCCAGAATTTCAATTTATACCACTTAAAATAATAGATGGCCCCCCTTTTTTACCCATATATTGAAAAAATATGATGGAGAGCATGAATCACAATGCTTTAAAGCCAAAAGCATTATATAAATATCACATGAATTTCAAGATTTAATAATATGCCTTTTTCTTATGTAGGCTTAGATTGCAATGGGAGGATATGAGAAGGCAGACTGTATGCATATGTATATCAAGGTTTAACTGTATGCCTTTGTCCCTTGTAAGGACAATAGGGGCTCCTTCCCGATATGAGGAGACAGGGACAGTGTTTAATTTCATGCTATGCGTTACTATCTCAGCCTTCCTAGAAAACAATAATGTTGGTAGGTCAATAATGCTTACTATACAATCTTACATGGTATAAGCCATCCAGTGTCTCTTTGATCCTAGAGATGTACAGAAAAAGAAAATAAAAACAACACAGATTTAAATCTGAAGACTACTTCAGGATCTTAAAAGATTCTTGCAACACTGTTGCTTTTTCTTTTCCTTCTTTTCTTTTTTGAGATATACCAAGTTCATCTTAAAGCTTACAGTTTAGAGACTCTTAGTTTATATTTCTCAACACTAGCTCATTCCAGAGAAGCTTCTTTCTATCCCATAAAAGCTCTTATCAATTTTTAAAATTTTATTTCATTTCATTTTATTTTTTTTTGCCAGTGATAGGACTTGAACTTGGCTTGAGCACTGTCCTTGGACTAGAGTTCTACCACTAGAGCCACAGACCACTTCCAGCTTTTTTCTATGTATGTAGTACTGAGGAATCAAACCCGAGCCTTCATGCATGCTAGGCAAGTACTCTACCACTTGGCCAAACTTCTGGCTCCAGCTCTTATCATTTAGTATAAAACCCAGTGTTTTCCTTCACTTAGGCCCCAGAATTCACTTGCTTTCTATCTCTATAGATTTGTCTGTTTTCAACATACTTAAATGGAATCACAGTCTGTCTGCTAACTGTCTGCACAGTCTGTGTGCAACCTTTTTTTATTTGGCATCGTGATTATAAGATGCATCAGTTTGTAGTATTCAGAACTTTACTTCTTTTCAGGGCTGAGTAATATTCCACTATGTAGATTACAACATCAATCCATAGATCCACTGTTGCTACTGAGAGACATTCACTTCTTCCCAGCTTTCCTTTTATAGTTTACTTCAAATTAGATCCCAAGATGATGCTATTCAAAACAAGTGTGACACCCCCCAAAATAAATAAAAGTCACTGTACAGCGGAAAGTGCAGGGAAAAACAGACCAAACCAATGCTCAGAAAATTGCTACTCTCCCCCACCAAAACTACAGCAACAACAGTAAAAGAAAGAAAGAAAACAAAAGAAAAAGAAATAACTGGAAGGGGGTAGAGGGGAGGGAAGTAATGAACCTACTATCTGGCTAGTATAACTGTAATCCCTTTATACATTACAATACATTTACAAAAAAAGAATAATGTCAAAATTGATCAACAATATATATATATATATATATATATATATATATATATATATATTGCCAGTCTTGGGCTTGAGCTCAGGGCCTGAGCACCATCCTTGGACTTTCTCAAGGCTAGAGCTCTACCACTTGAGCCTTAGCACCACCACTTCTGGCTTTTTTCTATGTATGTGGTACCAAGGAATCAAACCCGGGTCTTCGTGCATGTTAGGCAGGCACTCTACCACTAGGCCAAACTCCTGGCCTGATCAACAATATTTTTAACAATTATTGATCAACAATTATTTTCAACAAATAACTAATTTAGGAATTATCCTTAATTTGTCTTTTGCTTTTGGATCACTCTAAAAGATTCAGCTTGGGTGTATAAAAGAAATGTTCAGGATTTGTAATCAGACTAGATGGCCTTATGAACTTCCTCTTCAATGTGATCCAAGTAGACATTGTTTATTTTTAATTTTTTTCATGATGGTTGAGAAATTGAAAAGTATGTGCAAAGGATTTACCATGGCCTGAAACAGTCATTCATTGGACAGTGTTAATTTTCTTCCCCTTTGCTTTGATATCAAAGCAAAGTCATTCTGTTGCAAATATTTTGCATGCATTGTCTGTAATGTTCATGAAAGATTTGCAGTACAGACTCTCACATCCCCACATCATCATTAAAGAATTGAGACTTAGAAAAGTGGTACAGTTATAAAAAAGGGATTGTATAGTAAATAATGTGTTCTTCTGGGACTCACATACATCTCTGACTGAGACTGAACTTCTTGTTCTTTATGCCATTTACATTTCCCCTTTCATCCATGCCCTAGGCTTATCTATGTCCACATACTGATGTTGTTATACAATATAAAGATCAAACGCCTCCTTTCAAATCTAAATTTCATCATATATTTCCTGCAAGATCCTGGAATAATAACAACCCATAGTTCTAACAGTAACAATACTGATTCCCATTTACCGTGTATCAATTTCTGCTATAAGAAATCCTATTAATGTAATTTTATATAATAGAAGATGTTCATTTAGCCTTTGTAGTAGTCCTGCAGTTAGATAACTACCATGCTGCTTACAGGTAAACAACATGAGGAAAGAGACTAATTGACATGATTTATGATCCAATTTCTAAACAGTGGTCTAGCTACAAAATCTATGATGCCAAGCACTTGACAGAAATTAAGCATTTGACTGAAAATTTTGAGGTTTCATTTCCTTATAGACAAAGTAAAATGACACACTCTATTCTATACACTATAATTGAGATCACATGAGGATCGATCACAGTCTCAGACAAGTAGTATTCATTGGGCAGTGTTCATTTTCTTCTCCTTTGTTCTGAAGACGACACAATAGTTCTAGGATCCGAATTAATATTTGCTATGTTAGTGATAAGGACAACTTTCAAGAGATGGAGTGATTTGCAGGAATCTGTGGTACAATATACACTCCTGAAATAGACCTTAATTCTAGTACTGGTAAGATTTGCAGACTTATGTAAACTGAGAGATAAGATTCCAGAGCCAGATTTGAACTGAGAATTTATACTGGCTGCATAACAAAGGAAAGAAGGAATCCCTCTGACCCTGAAACAAATACCACATGCTTCAATCTGTTACAGGAGAATGTTTCTTATACTTCTTAATTGTAGAAATGTAAGGAAGAAGACGAAGCCCTGCCTTTTATAGGGACAGATAAGGACTCATATTAATATTTATATATTTTTACATGAACAAAGAAATAAGTTCTTGATCATTCATCGTTAAGTTCATTGAATATAGGTTATGGGCTCCAATTTCATGGTTCTATTTGGGATGCAATATTTGCATTATAGAAATCACTCAAATGCAGAGAGAGAGAGAGAGACAGAGACAGAGAGAGAGAGAGAGAGAGAGAGAGACAGAAACAGAGACAGAGACAGAGAGACAGAGAGAGAGACAGAGAGACAGAGAGAGAGGGAAAGAGAGATAGACTAGCAATGCAATGTGACATGCAATAAAGGGGAAAGAATAAAATTTTACACTCATCAAAATGGAAGTTAGAGCCCAAAACATGAATTCATGGCCCTGAGAAATTCCATAGAAGGGAAGACCCTAGATCAGGGCTCTACAGGAGTAATCAGTCTCACTGTTTTCATTATACAATAAGAATGGAGAACTAGTTCAGTTTCCATGGCATTCACCTAAATCCGTTTTACCCGTGGTAAATTTTAAGGACCACTGGACCATGGGTATCCCAAGACATAACTTCCATTATAAATAAACTCATAACACCTGCCTTCTTAGATGTTCTTGATGCATATTCACTGATGGTAATGACAAGATTTTTGAAGCTAGAAAGAATTCATTGAATTTTGTCTAAGTCTGAGGGGTTTCTAAATATTTTCATCACAGAATCCCTTTCTTCAATTTATTATCTATTACTATCTTGTAGGTGCTGACAGACTTGGAGAAATGTTTTCTTATACAGAAAGTCTGTTAGATTCTTGTATAAAGTGTCTTGATGACTCATAATTTTGAGCAACTATAGTATCAGCTCACAAAGTAAATGTGGGGTTTGTTTTACTACTTCAATATTTTTTAAACAGAAAGGAATGACATATTTAAAGTTTATGTCTTACTGTTCCTGTGCAGCCTACGCCAGTGTAGGTAAAGATTTCACTTTTTCACAAAATCTTTCTGACCTGCCCTACTCTTTCACCCACAGGGAGCTCTGTATTCTCTAATCTGTCTCAGTACTGACTGTCCTCATGGAACTAGGGCTTTAGAGGCGTCTCCAAGGAACTAGAATAATGCAGAATTGAAATGTCCCACATTTGACAGACTTGAATGGAATTCGAATTAAATTTGTGAGAAAACACAATTTTTTTTTAAAGGTAACGTTTCCTGAAACTCGCAGGCAAATCATAAAGAAGCAATTGCTTTCTTTGTTTTCTGGTTGTTTTCTTTTAAAATTCCATTCAGAGTTCCCAAGAAGAAAAACTTCATTAAGTCAAAATTCAAGTGCTGATCTAGAAAACTCACTTGAGCACTTCCACTGGAATTCCACTTATATCGTTTTGAAAATACAGCAACTAAAATATCAAATGAATTAACCTTTCTCCATGTGAATTCTAGTTGTTCTAAACCTCCAACAATTCTAGCTATATTAAAAAAATCTATGAATTTGGATTGTAAATCATATTTCTAAGAAAAGCAATAATATGCAACATTCCCAATTAAAATTTAATGTATCATTTATTCCTGGGCCCCTATTTTGAGATTTCAAAGTCCAAGTATAATACTATACAGATAGCAATGTAGCTATGTTGAATGTTGCTCTTACAAGAGAGACACTCTTAGGCTCCTTGCTTATCATGCATCAGGGGAGATGTTGTATTTGTGAATATGCTATTATTTTCTTTAATATGAATTTCAAATGCTAGAGGAGGGTGTGACAGACACTTTGTCCTAGGAGAAAATGAAAAATCATATTGTGGAGAAAGAGGGAGTTACAGAGTACGAACATCAACATCAACTGATTACAGATGGAAAGGCATTCTGTAATATACTCGTGCTATTATGCTAACCTTAAAAATGCAAATGAGATGTGATGATCATTATATTATAGAAAGAGAATGACACCGAGGCAGAGGAATGCAGATGGATGTAGAATTTTCCTGGCATATAATACGCTTACTAAGAAAAAAAGTGTGAAATTTTGAAAATTCCCACAATTTGTGAAATACGAGTAGACACCAAAGCAGAATTCTTGAAAAGAAAAGGATGACTTATCTGACATTCTGTGATTGGTTGTAATATCAATGAATCAACTCCCAATAATGAATTATGAAAAAATGTCATATGAATAGAGAATTATGAAAAAAAATCTCCATACTTGGGGCTGCAATTTAAACTTGTCATTGATAATAATTCATATCAGTCCAGAAATACTACTGGAAGTCTGTCTGGAGTTTCTCAGCCTGAAGGGTGGCAGATTATTCCCAGCCCCATTGCACACACAGAGCCTGGAATTACTTCCTGCTCACTGACTGCTTGCTGTGCAGATTTAATCACTTGGGAATCCCAAGAAGGGTGGCAGGAACAGGATGAGGAATGATAAGGAAAACAGCAATGCTAAGTTTCTGTCACCAGATGAGTAACATGCTTCTGTCACCCCAAGAGCTCAGTATTCTTCAAGTCTTTATATTCTGTTTCTGCTCTGTTAATTTAGTCATTAATTAAAGCATTCTTTTATTCTTCTTCAAATCTTTTCCTTGGGCTGATTCTATGTGTTAGGCACTGGTATGCACTGAAATGAAGAGACTAATCTCTACTCCAGAGTTTATGGCCTAAGAGGAAAGACAGACGAAACCAGTTTAAAAAAAACCTATCTAATGATAATTAGGATCACTGATAATAACAAGTAAAATGACAAATTCCCAGTCAGGATATATAATTTCAGAATGTCTGTTTTGAATGGACAGATTTTTTTTTCTGTTACTTTAACAAATTACTCGTTAAATCAATTGGTATTTACTGATTTTCAAAAGCTAAAACTGAGTTTCTAAGTGTTCATAACATAGAAAATTCTGAAGAAAGCATATTTTTGAAGGCACAAAAAGCTACAAATTATTCAATATTAGAATTGAAGGTAAATTTTATAACTTGTTAAATAGTTTTAATTTTAGGATATCTTATTTAAAACAGTTCTTTCTGAACACAAAGTATACTTACAAAAAGTGCATCAAAGGTCACTAGCTCAATAAATTACTACAACAATTTTATGTACCTCCCACTAGAGAAAATACTGCCAATTTTCAGCCCTCAGCAATGTCTTCTTGGTCTTCTCTCCTATTCAGTGTAACCATTCTTTGAGGAATTCAACATGGCAATTTAATGTTGTCCCTCCTTTAAGAAACATCCTCATACATATGAAATTATGTGGTATGTAATGTTTGACTCTTCCACTGGGCAACTTTTTTGTATGGGAAAGAAGCAAGGCCTGTCTTGTTCTGCAACTATATGTGATAAAAATGTTGGAGTTGTAGGACATAAAGTATTGTTTTCCCTCCATTTTGTCGGCAAAGATGAGTTTACTATCTTTCTTGGTTTTATTTTCACACACAGTGTGTCCACACATGGAAACGTCAGTGATAGGAGTGGAATGCAGTAAGAAATATTTGATAAGCCTTACCTTGGAGTTTACTGTGCAAACACATATGGATCTTAATATGACTGCTTAGTTCTCTTCTTTTCCATGACATTCCAATGTAGTAGTTATTCTCTCTCCATTCATCTCTAAGCAGGTCTAATTGGCTAGTGCTCTGGAAGTTTATTTAAATAACCCAAAAGAAATTTTGAGGATGACAATAATTACAACTTACCTTCCGTAAAGAGATTCTTTATATGCTGGGCATTGCATTGATAACTCTGCATCCATTATTTTCATTTCATTCCTCCCAAGTGAATGAAGGAGATATTCATATTATCTCCACTATAAATGTGGAGATAAATATAAACATGAGTCACTGAACTCAAAGCCACTTTGAAAAGGAGTTAGCCTTTTACTCTAGGTGATTCCTTAAGAGCCCGACTTTTAACTGGGAGGTATGACCCCACTGATCCTAAATTCTACTATACACACAGATCCTCAGTGTTTATCTGTAATCCTTTAGGGAAAAGTTTTTACATATATATATTTATTGTAATTAATAAAAGGGTTACATGATATTTGCCAGATAGAAGGTACATTAATTCACATATATTGATACCCTTTCACATGTTTTGGTCCCCATTACCCTCCCCTCCACCCCCCCGTCTTGGTTTTCCCCCCTTGCCTATCCAATTTCAAATAACCAAATACAAATATATCCAATATATCAGAAAACAAAGTGAGATACTGTAACAACATGAGATAACCAAGGGACAGCAAAAGAGATGAGAGATAACATAGTTCATTAAGGACAACAATCATTCATTGTAGGGCTTTTGTTTCAATATCCTGGAGGTCTTTTCATAGCTTCATACTATATGGCCTTATGTATCAAGGTTTTGCTCTATTGCAGATCTCTGCTAGTAGAGCCCAAGGTTTCTACTGATTATGACAAATGAGGGGAACCATTGAGCCTAATTTCCTCTGAGTCTGGCTTACTTCACTTAATATGATTTTTTCTAAGACTTTCCATTTCCTAACAAATGGGGCGATGTCATTTTTTCTGACAGCAGCATAGAATTCCATTGTGTACAAATACCACATCTTGTTGATCCACTCACCAACTGAGGGACATCTAGGTTGGTTCCATATCTTTGCTATGGTGAATAATGCTGCAATGAACATTGTTGTGCTAGTGGATTTAGTATGCCCTGGTTTCTGGATGGTTGGGTAAATGCCAGGTAGTGGAATTGTTGGGTCATAGGGGGAGTTCTATGTTTAGTCTTTTGAGTAACTGCCATACTGCTTTCCATAGTGGTTGAACAAGTTTGCACTCCCACCAACAATGTAGTAGTGATCTCTCCTGGCCACATTCCTGCCAGCATCTGTTGTTATTAAATTTCTTGATCATGGCCATTCTCACTGGAGTGAGGTGGAATCTTAGCGTTGTTTTGATTTGCATTTCTTTTATGACCAGAGATGTTGAGCATTTCTTCATGTGTCTATAGGCCATTTTTGTTTCTTCTTCAGAGAAGACTCTCTTTAAGTCTTTGGCCCATCTTTTAATGGGATTGTTGTTACTTTGGGGATTAGTTTTGGAGTGATTCAATTTTTTGAGCTATTGCTATATTTTAGATATGAGGCCCTTGTCCGTTGCTTGGTTGGTGAAGATCTTCTCCCACTCTGTAGGCTTCCTATTTAATTTACTAGCTATGTCCTTTGCCATACAAAAGCTCTGCAGTTTAATGCAATCCCACTTATCCAGCCTTTCTCTTATTTGCTGTGATTCATGGTCCTTATTACGAAAGTTTCGACCTGTGCCAAGGAGGCCTAGTGTATCTCCTATTCCTTCTTGTAAAGTTTTCAGTGTGTCAGCTTTTACCTCCAGGTCTTTGATCCATTTGGAGTTAATTCTAGTGCAGGGTGACAAAGAAGGATCCAACTTTAGTTTTCTGCAGGTGCTTAACCAGTTCTGCCAGCACAACTTGTTGAAGAGGCTATCTTTTTTCCAGTCTATTTTTTTGGCTCCCTTGTCAAAGATTAGGTGGCTATAGGTCTGTGGTTTAATATCTGGGTCCTCAGTTCTATTCCATTGGTCTTCAGGCCTGTTCTTGTGCCAGTACCAAGCTGTTTTGAGAATTATAGCTCTGTAATAGAGTCTAATGTTTGGTATTGAAATTCCTCCTGTGCTGTTCTTTCTGCTAAGAAGTGTTTTTGCTATACAGGGTCTTTTATTATTCCATATGAAATTTTGGATTGCCTCTTCTATTTCTTTAAAGTATACCATTGGGATGTTGATGGGTATTGCGTTGAATTTGTAGATAGCCCTTGGCAAGATTTCATTTTCACAATGTTGATTCTTCCAATCCAGGAGCATGGGAGGTTTTTCCATTTCCTTAGTTCTGCTTTAATTTCCTTTTTTAGTGTTTTAAAGTTTTCATCAAAAAGGTCTATTACATTCTTAGTTAAGCTAATTCCCAGGTACTTTATTTTCTTTGAGGCTATTGTGAAAGGAGTTGCTTTCCTTATTATTGCCTCGTTCCTCTCACTGTTGGCGTAGAGGAAGGCAGTTGATTTTTGAGGGTTAATTTTATAACCTGCTACTCTTCCAAAGTTTTGAATCAGCTCAAGGAGCTTGGGAGTAGTCTATAGGATTCTTTAAATACAGAATCATGTCGTCTGCAAAGAGAGATAGTTTTACTTCCTCTTTCCCTATTTGGATCCCCTTTATGCTTGCTTCTTGCCTTATTGCACTGGCTAGGAATTCTAGTACTATGTTAAAGCGGAGTGGAGAGAGTGGGCATCCTTCTCTCATTCCTGATTTTAGAGGAAATGGCTTTAGATTTTCACCATTAAGTGTAAAACTAGCAGTGGGTTTGTCATACACAGCCTTTATTATATTGACGAATGTTCCATGGATTCCTAGATTCTCCAGAGTGTTTTACATAAAGGCAGTTGGATCTTGTCAAATGCCTTTTCTGCATGTATTGAGACAATCATGTGATTTTTGTCTTTGCTCCTGTTGATGTGTTGAATTATATTAATTGATTTGTGTATGTTGAACCAGCTTTGCTTCCCTGTGATGATTCCTGTTTGATCATAGTGTATAATTTTTTTTGATAAGTTGTTGTAGACGGTTGGCCAGTATTTTGTTGAGAAGTTTTGCATCGATGTTCATCAAAGAAATAGGTCTATAGTTCTCTTTTTTGATGAATCTCTGTCTGGTTTGGGGATAAGTGTTATACTGGCTTCATAGAATGAGTTTGGTAAAGAACCTTCATTTTCAATTTAGTTGAAGAACTTGAGGAGTATTGGTGTGAGCTCTGCTTTGAAGACCTTATAGAATTCAGCTGTGAATCCATCTGGCCCTGGGCTTTTCTTAGGTGTAAGTTCTCTTATTGCCATTTCTATTTCAGTGCTTGAAATAGGCCTGTTTAGTTGGGTTAGTTCTTCTTGGTTCAGTGTGAGTATTTTAATATTGGCTACGAATTCATCCATTTCTTCTAGATTCTCAAATTTGTTGGCATAAAGGTTTGAGAAGTATTCCCTCATGATATTCTGGATCTTGGTAATTTCTGTCGTGATTTTTCCATTTTTGTCCGCGATTTTGTTTATTTCGGTATGCTCTCTTCTTTTTTTGGTAAGATTTGCTAAGGGTTTGTCAATTTTGTTAATTTTTTCAAAGAACCAACTCCTTGTTTTGTTGATTCTTTCTATAGTTTTTTTGGATTTCAAATCATTTAATTCTGTTTTGATTTTAATAATTTGCTTCCTTCTACTGGGATTAGGGTTGGTTTGTTGCTCTTTTTCCAGGAGCTTAAGGTGACACATTAACTTGTTGGTTTGCGATTTTTCCAACTTGTTGTTGTAGGCACTCAGCGCTATAAATTTTCCTCTGAGTACTGCCTTTGCCATGTCCCAAAGGAGTTGGTATTTTGTGTGCTCCTTATTGTTAAATTTCATAAACTGTTGGATTTAAGGAAAAGTTTATCTTCTTTGGATTCTGACTTGTCATTAGGAAGGTTCTTGGAAAAAAGAATAATAGGTATGTTGTATACTTCCTTTTGACTTTACTGCCAAATCACCTCAAGTATCTGACACTGACTTGAACTTGGGGATCACAAACCATATAAATACCTCATTAAAAGCCCTAAAATTTAAAGCCCAAACACATTCGTTATAGTTTTATTTCTGCCCTAGAGGTGCATCACAATTAATTTGGGAAAGTATCTCTGCAGATTTACTGCCACGTGCAGTAAGACTATTTCCTTCTTTTTTTTTTTTTTTTTTTGCCAGTCCTGGGCTTGAGCTCAGGGCCTAAGCCCTGTCCTTGGACTTTCTCAAGGCTAGAGCTCTACCACTTGAGCCTCAGCACCACTTCCAGCTTTTTTCTATATATGTGGTACCAAGGAATCGAACCCGGGTCTTCATGCATGCTAGGCAAGCACTTTAACCACTAGGCCAAACTCCCGGCCCATGACTATTTCCTTCTTGTACTATCTTTTTGATATTTTTACTCATTTCTTTTCTTTTCCTCTACTGGCCTGTAATCGCTCTGCTATAGAATCTTTCTGTGATGCTACTTCAAACAAAGAGAGAGTCTGTAAAACTCCACTCTCAGTTTTACTGCCGTTGCTGGGAAAGGGGTGTACTTGGACAGTTTTCATCATAAATACTGTTAGAATGTAATTTAGTATATCTCAGATTTTTGAAAAACCAAACTGATAAATACTCTTTTAGTGCAGTTTTTGTTGGATAACATTAGGCTAGGGAGTTTAGAGTTAGATATACATATATATATACATATATATACACATATATAATGTATATATTACATAATATATAATAATGATATAATATATAGACATATGACATGAGTTCCAGAGAAGTTGAACTTTCTTTGAGGAAACAGGTCAAAATGTGGGCACACAAATTTATGAATTCAAAATAATTGAGGAAATGTTAATATACTGCCTATAAGAGGACCACTAAGGTGATCTCAGAATAAAATAGAGCAGGAATCACTTCAGTATGAGTATGAGCTTCAGAGAAAAGCTCTGTCAAGAACCCTTTCTTTAGTCAAGGCTTTAGGAAGCTGGGAAGAGACTGGGTAAAAAATTAGAGTTACTTTCTATTGTTGCTGTAACAAGTGAACACAAAGTTGGTGGCTTCAGGCAATTGTAGATAGAAAGTTCCAATGTGTGAAAACACAGAAATTTGTGTTCTGAAAATTCCTTGTTATTAACTTGTTTGGAGATCCTGTCTTAAGTGTAGTTGCCTCCCTAGCATAAAACAATCAAGATTACCTACTGCCTGGTAAGACTTGATAACAAGGAAATATCAGAACATAAATTTCTGTGTTTATACAAATGGGAGAGAATATCATTAATATTAGCATTTGGATGATGTACAATGACAGCAGAATCTAAGAAGGATGGATGTTATGAAAGAAAATCACCCCTCACCCCATTCAAGGCAAAATGCTACAGCAGTTATTTTGGTGGTATTTAACAATGTGGTGTTAGTAGTGAAGAAAGAACCTCAGAAAGAAATCCAGACGTCTCAGAGGGAAAACATAAATATTCAGTTGTGCTTTTAAAGACTTGCTTTTTTTTCTTTCCTAATTATGTTTACCTTTAAAACAACAACAAAAACAGACGCCAAAACACTTGGCAGAGGGCTGCTTTTTTAAGGAGAATGTGTTCCTGGCTGCCAAACAACCATGCCTCTCTTCTTACTTTGTTTTTCCAAAAGAAAAAGCAAAAGTAATCTTTTTTATTTCCCTCATTCAAGAAATTCTCAGACTTCAGAATGTGGGAGGACCAGAGAAGACAAGGAGTTATGTTTATTATTATTATTATTATTATTATTATTACTATCATCATCATCATAATCTTATTCATTGTTATCTTATTGAAGTAAGTCATAAATATCCAATAAGGGTCATGGTAATGGGCTTTAGAAATTTGCCACGTTGACAGAGAGAGAGATAGAGAGATACATAGACTAAATAATTACTGTAAAAAGGAATGAGACATTTGTGTTTACTAATTACTACAACAGCTATTATTATTATCAAAAGACCCTTCAGTGAATTTATGAACAGTATGTTTGCTGCCTTTAAAGTATTATTTTACCACCTGTTACACCCACAAAAAGAGCCTACCCACTTTGAGCCTATTTCACCTTCTTGAGATGGGATAGAAAAAGGCTATTGCCTTGAAATCATAGACTTCAAATAATAAACACAATAGTAATTAGGAAGAGACTCCCCAAAGAGAAGATGACTACATTACTCAGCTTTCTCTTGCTGTCACAAAATGCATGAGATCATTTACAATGAAAAGTGTATTTTGGCTTATATTTCGGAGGTTTTAGTCTGTAGATATTTCTGTTCCTTTTTGGCCTTTGATGGCAAACATGTTTGTCAAAGAATTCCTGTCATGCTTGTGAGGTTAGGAGAGAGAGAAGGAGAACAGGGTGTCAAAAACTTCTTTCAACTCTATGATCTCCAACCTCCCATGAAGAACTACTGCTAAGGTTCCATGCCCTCCCAGGGGTGCCTAGCTGGCAATTAATCCTTTAAAATATTTAGTCACCAGGGCCCTTCTAGTTTCATGCTCAATCAGTGATCCCACAAGCCCTACGTTCTCTAATATAATTGATCTGGAAGTTGTTACTCATGCGATTCTAAATTTTCAAGAGAAGTGGCCTCCCACATAAAGTCTCGGTCAATGGGAAAGGAGAGCAGGGAGAATCCTGGGTTTGAGGGCACTGGAACAGTATTCAAATCATTGAGCAAAGTTAAAGAAACAGAGAAGAGCTTGTCCCTTAGCTTTTTTATTTAAGACTAGCACTCTACTACTTGAGCCATAGCCCCACTGGATTTGAACATTGATGCTCAGTTCTCCTGAGTAGCTAGAATTGCAAGCTTGAGCCATTGGCACCTGCAGGTTTCTTCTTACTTGACTTTGTCAACTGTGTACAAGTTTGGTTTAAAAGTTCCTGCTTTAGAAATAAAATATGAAAGTGAGAAGGGGAAAATTTAAATGCCAAGGAGTAAGCTATTCAGCTATATAAATACATATATCTTTCTCATATTTTTTTGCCAGTCCTGGGGACTGAACTGAGGGCCTGAGCACTGTCTTTGGGCTTGCCTCAAGGCTAGCACACTACCACTTGAGCCACAGCACCACTTCTTACTTTCTATGTATGTAGTACTGAGAAATCAAACCCGGGTCTTTGTGCATGCTAGGCAAGCACTCTACCACTAGGCCAAATTCCCAACACCAATCTTTCCTATGTTTATCTTTGCTTTAAGAGCTACCTACCACTACTCTTATTTCAGGAAAAGGTGCTAAATTCTTACCTTAACAGATTTTTGTTTAAGACTAGAAGAAATATCTCTCCCTAGTAATCTTTCCAGGATTGAGTGCTTCAGTCAGATCTAGGGTTCAGTTTTGTGAAGAGTTGAGTTGTTTTTTTGTGTGTGTGGAGGCAATCCTGTCTCTTCTTCCCCCATACCCCAGTCATATATCTTAGCATGTGACTGACGCATTATCCTCTAAGTCTTAAGAGGTCAAATGATCCTAAAACCAATAGCACTTTGCAAATAAATGATTACTAGGTTGAACATTCTCAAAAACGTCCCCCTACTGTGGGAGATGGAAAGACCTGAAATATCCACACAACTTCTCTTTTTTCTGTACCATAGATATTCTGGTGCTATCAGGGGCATATATAAGATCTTACTCCGGGGTGCTCCCATTCAGTTTTAGCTAATATGTTCTTTCAGCTAGAAAGGGCAGCACATGATGTTCAGGCCATTTCTATGTTGTTTCGGTAGAAAATTTTTCATTATTATTTTTAGAATATATTTTTGTAATATTTGTAGAAAAATGATTTGAATGCTTTTCCTATTCTCCTGATGAGCCATATTCAATTTTGGTACTTCACTCCTTAAACTATTCCTTCAGTGTCTCTCCTTTATTTTCTGGATTAAGTCCAGAATCTGTCATCTGGTTTTATTAAACTTTCCAGCAATTAACTGCTTAGATTCATCTCCCAAATATACCCTGTAGGCTTTCTTCATTTGAGTTTCAGCATACTCTTTTAATTGTCCCAACATTCTCAAGCATAGCTGTTAAAAACTATCTAGCTTCCCAACTTTATTCTTACTCTCAGATTTACCTTTTATCTCTTGACTTCCAAATTCTCAATGCCTAATTGATGGGTGGTATAGTAGAAAGGATCAAAACAAGTCAGTATGTTTATAAAGAACTATATAATTACACATTTCCCAGTTACATTTAGCTCAATATTAAGAGCCATCTTTATGTAATATAAACCTTCACTACAATTTTTTTGCCAATTCTGGGCTTGGACTCAGGGCCTGAGCACTGTCCTTGGGTTTTCTCAAGGATAGAGCTCTACCACTTGAGCCACAGAACCATTTCCAGGTTTTTCTATGTATGTGATACTGAGGAATTTCACTCAGGTCATTGCGCATGTTAGACAAGCACTCTACCA
The DNA here is from genome assembly GCF_031878675.1 of Megascapheus bottae. NCBI lineage: Eukaryota > Metazoa > Chordata > Mammalia > Rodentia > Geomyidae > Megascapheus > Megascapheus bottae. The sequence continues at coordinate 23,823,691 of NC_143511.1, forward strand.
CTGGGCCAAACTCCTTGCCTCCCTTCACTACAATTTCATCATTCGATTTCTGTGGCACCTTGCTGTAAGGCTCTTTAGGGTCATTACCAATTTCAGAGCTATATTATGCCTTTCACAATTAAAAAAGTGTGCTAATATACTATTTAAGGATTCAAAGTAACTGCTCTCATAGAGCAAGACCATATTCAGGTTATTAGGTTCAAGCTCTAAGGTGAGTGAAAACTTTATTTTTTGCCAGTGAAAAAGTGCTTTCACTAGTATATGTCTCACCAAATAACTTGATTTTTGTCGGAAAGCAGAGAGATCATTTTTCCCCCTTCATTCTATTTTTGTGAGACTTTTTTTTGTGAATTTGATACCTGACATTTTGCTCATTGGCTATTACTCTACCAGTCAACCCAATGCCTCCAAGATCCTTGAAAGCAGAAAATTTGGGCTTACTGTTTGCAAGAAGAAGAACATTTCTCCAACCAGGTATGTGTTTTCTGGAAATAGTATCAAGTATTCTGGGATTAGCACTTGTAGCACACTCTCATCTCAGTGTTCCACATATCAACTCTCCCTGCATTTCAGCCTGCCTCAGAACATCCATTTTGTGCAGAGTCAAGATGAGCTCTGTCCAGCTTCTTATCACTAATTCTAGATACATGCTGCTGCTTATTTGTTAGAATATTTGAGTTAACTCCTCTATCTTAGAATTTGATTACTTATAAGGTCATAGAATACAATCCATATGTATACTTGAAATAATTATATTGGTCACATATTTTGCAGCTATTTTACTGAACTGGAAACTAATATATAGGCATAAAGTTCATCATCATTTTTTTTCTTGACATTTCTATCTACCTAATCGAGTGTAATTATCACTTAACTATCTAAGGGTGAAGCCTGAGAAACTAAATTCAGAAATAGTTTCCCACAGCCAAGTCGATTAAACCTAAATGTTTTCTTTCTATAAGAGATCAGGAAACCTTGAAGGCTGACTAATTGAGAAGCAAATTTTAAAAGACAGCTAAATAGATGTGCTATAGGAAAAGAGCTTTATGCAGAGAGTTGAAGTTGGTAAATACCTAATAGGCCTTTTCAGGTTCTTAATTTAAGCGAATTTATCAGTCTTGGCTTCTTTTTTTTTCCTCTTCATTTGGTTAATTCCATTTGTCCCAGAACCTATGGAGTTAAATTCAATTAAATGTGGAGTGCATCCCACTCTGCTCTAGGACCTTTCTCAATGAGCCTTACTCTACAAAAGGAATACATTCTCCAAAGACTCCTGTGATTTCCACACAATCCATATAATACTAGATATCCTCAATTTTGTATGTTCTCATCACCTTGTTCTTTCCCTTCTACAGTAGTCAGGAAGAGGACTAGAAGTCACCTTTGTCCATGAAAATAATTACAGAGGTTGATCTATCTACTTTTGATGGATGAAGTATAAATGTATTGTAGCCTCTTGAAAAATAGCACCATGAGCTTTTAGCAGTCTTTACTGAGAATAGACTCTTCTGCAAAAAATTGTTGAGGTTATCAGTCATGTCTTGCTAAACGTTTAAATGTACTGTGCCATTGTTAAAACAAGTCATCTTGCTACTTTAAAGATATTATAAAATTAAAAACAAATAAGGTAACATTAGAAGAATTTTCTAGATAGCATGATACTGTATAAACTTTGCATCTACGTTTGAAGCATGATTGTGATATGTGGGGAGCCTGCGGATCATTTTTTTCTCAAGTCTTTGTAAACAAGGTAGGAGCATCTCATCATTCATGCCAAAGAGAATTAATTAAGTTAACATTCTTCCCAAATGCAGTGCCAAATAAGCTTGAGAGAGCTTCCAAGTTTCACAGGGATGCCAACAGGAATCAGTTTGCCTTGTAGGTTGGGAAAGAAAAGCAAATCTGGCTTGTCCAGAGAGTAATGCCCATGTCTCAAGATGAGGAAGAGGAATTTTACCACTGGAAATGAAAGAAATGTTGACATCCTTCCAGAACTCTGTATCATGCTTCCCTATGACTCCTGTGAAGACACATCTGAGCATAACCATTTTACATATCTTTAAAACTTCTCATTTATTTCTTGTTCATTACATATGAGATTAGGTTTAAAGTCCCTGAGATGAGAGAGGGGTGAGTCCAGGATCTCACATTTTCAGTTTCACTTCCTCCCTTTACTGGAAGTTGCAGGCATCTGCAAGTCCTTCTGATTATCCTTCCCATGCATCCAGCTCCTGGCCTCCATGCAACCCACACAGCATGAGTATGCCCAATTAGCATCCATGGATTATGTGCTGTGGTTATTCACAAATTGATATCCAACCTTCTTCCCTTCCTCCGCCTTCCCTTCTTTCAGCACAGATTATGTCCTCAATCTTCTAGAAGTAGGTCAGCTTTTCAGATTTTATTTTCTCCTTCCCCCTCTTCCAGGCTTACCAGCAGAGCTAAGAAAATTTCTTCTTTTAAAATTCCACTTTTAAGAATAACAAAAAAAATATTTTATGGGAGGACACACACACACACACACACACACACACACACACACACACACACACACACACACACACACACCTTGTCTTCTTTCTTAATGGAAATTCTGAATTTCAAAAGGAAAAGAAAATAATACAAAATTGAGAAAAGGAAGGTGACAGGAAAGGAATGACAAAAAAAAAAGTAAAAAAAGGATTTGGAATTAGAGAGGATATGAACTTTGTAGTCTATAGCAGTTGAGCCACTCAAAAGTCAGGGGACAAAATAAGTGATCCCAAGAGACACTCATTCCCTTGCTCCCCAGCAGATTGTCACTTAAAGCTTGTGACTTCCTTTGTGCTTACTGGCAAAAAAATTATTCTAGCAGGGTGGTCACTAAGGATACTGCTGCTCATTTCTTCTCTCTGGCTTCATTCATCTACCTCCTGCCCTCAAAGTACTTCCTTCCTTTGTTGAATGCCAGCTAGAGCAGAAGCCAGGCTGACTTGACCTCTTTCACTTGTTTACCTCCATGGCATTCCCGAGGTAAAATGATTTAAAAATCGCCATCATTGTAATGAATGCATTACAAAACTGTATGAGGTAATTTGAAATACTGTGAGGAAGTCTTTTATCTAGATGGGAAGTTTATTTTGGAGTTTAATAAACTAAGAGGCTGGTTTTTTATGTCTGTGAGCATCCTTCAGTACCTGTGACCTAGGTTTATGGTCAGGAAGAATATTGGTTATAAAGTTTAAAGAATCTGCACACAGTTAATATACTTCTAAATCATTAAGGCAAAATATATTCCTCAGTCTTTCAGTCTTTGGGAAAGTCAACTCCAGTTATTGAATATATGGGACAGAGAGGATGGAGGGTGTAAAAGTGAGGGCACACAGGGATAATATGCTGTCTACTCAGTGCAATTTATGGATAAAACTGGACTGATTCTGGGTCTCTGACAGTTGTATGTTCCTACATATAAGAGGTGTGCATTCTATTAGTGAATTTGAGGCCATTTACCTCCCTCCCCCCCCCCTCTCTCTCTCTCTCTCTCTCTCTCTCTCTCTCTCTCTCTCTCTCTCTCTCTCTCTCTCTCTCTTTCCTTCCCACCCTTCTTCCTTCCCTCCCTCCCTCCCTCTTTTGAGGAATCACCATACTGCTTTCCATAGTGGTTGAATGAGTTTATACGTCCACCAAGAGTGTAGTAGTGATTCCTCCTGGCCACATCCCAGCCAGTGAGGAGGAATCTTAGAGTTATTTTGATTTGCATTTCTTTTATGGCCAGAGATGTTGAGCATTTCTTCATGTGTCTATAGGCCATTCTTATTTCTTCTTCAGAGAAGACTTTCTTTAAGTCTTTGGCCCATCTTTTAATGGGATGGTTGTTTCTTTGAAGATTAGTTTTGGAGTGATTCAATTTTTTGAGCTGTTGATATATTTTAGATATGAGGCCTTTGTCCATTGTATGGTTAGTGAAGATCTTCTCCCACTCTGTAGGCTTTCTAGTTAATTTGCTAGCTATGTCCTTTGCTACACAGAAGCTCTGCAGTTTAATGCAGTTCCACTTAATCCAGACTTTCTTTGATTTGTTCGGAAACACTTTTATTTCCTTATCTTCCAATGTAAATAGATAGAATTGAAAAAATAGGTGGGACCTCTTTTGTACTATTTGAAAATAACTCAGGGTGGAGATACACTTCTTTAATCCCAGTACTTCAGGAGGCTGAAGCTGAAGTAGAGTTTGAGGCCAGCCTGGGCTGTCTGGTGAAACTCAGTCTGAAAAAAAAAATACATTAAAAAAACTCATGAAAAAAACATGTAACATTACATATCATGATCTGTGTGAAGATTGACCAGGTGTGCTCACATGTGAACTTACTCATTTTTTTCATAGTTTCAATGTCAGATTGCACTATTTGTATTATTATTAAGGCGTTGTACAGAGGGATTACTATTTTTAGGTTAGGTAATGAATACATTTCTTTTTTTTGGGACAATGTCATCCCATCCTTCCCTTTCCCCCAATTTCCTCCTGTACTACTTTCTTTTTTTAATTAAAGAATTTATTAACACTGATTTTTACATCATATTTCAAATGACATGTTTAACAAACAAGTGTTCATGTATTTTCAGATTTGTTATATATATATATATCCTTCAAAATTATTTGACTTTTAATTTGACTTTTATTCATATTCCTTTTTTCTTTTAATTGCCATATTTGTAGATCATGAGACATTTTGGCTCCTTTACTTAATGTACTACATTGATTTTTTTTTAAGGAATCTTCGTGTGTGTGTGCAGATGGAACTTGAACTCATGGCCTGGGCACTGTGCCCAAGTTTTTTTGCCCAAGGCTAGTGCTTTACCATTTGAACCCCTTCTGGCTTTTTGATGGCTAGAGATACAAGTCTCATAGCCTTTCCTGCTCAGCCTGGCTTTGTACCACGATCTTTAGCTCTTATCCTGAAAAAGCTAGGATTTATAAAAGTGAGCCACTGGTTCTGGCTTAGAGAGGAATCTTAAGGAAATAACTCTTGCCATAATATGTCAAAAGAGAAATTTTGTCCTTTACTGAGACTGACCCTAAGTTACAATTTCTTCCTTTCCTCTAGCTCTTTGCTCAGGTCTCTCTTAACATAAAGCATCCCTCCACTCCTTCTCTTGGTCCCTACGGTCCTCATTATTGACTCGTTTTCCTTCAGTCTTCATCACTACTGTCACCTTCCCTGAGAATCTTTTGCTTGCCACTTTAGGAAATTGGGTTCTGTACCAAAGTATACACATTTTCTTTGTGATTTTTGTTCTTTCACATCATCTTTATATTATATACCACTATCTATTTATGTATGTCTTCGGTTACAACTTTATAAGAAATCAAGACTGTCACACTTTTTCTCTTTTCGTTGTGTGTGTGTGTGTGTGTGTGTGTGTGTGTGTGTATCTGTGTCTGTGTGTCCGTGTCTGTCTCTGTGTTTGCTGGTACTAGGGCTTGAACTCAGGGCCTGGAACTTTTCACTATTTTTGCTCAAGGCTGGAGCTCTATCACTTAAACCATACCTCCACTACTAATGATCTGGTTATTATTTGAAGATAAACATCTTACCGATTTTCCTGCCTGATGATCTCAGATCTCAGCCTCATAAGTAGCTAGGATTACAGATGTGAGCCGCCAGCTCTTTCCTGATTCCCATTCACTATTTCTCCCTAGTCTCCAGTCTGCTGTCTTTGCAGTCAATCTTTCAGAAAATTTTAGAGGTAACAGAGTGTGATAATACAGTGTGAAACTTTCTTGGTCAGGAAATTTGAGCAAAATGTTTTATCGTTACATATCTGAGTTTCTCCCATCTTGATAATTGCATTCCTTACATAATTGTAAGTAGGCTTAGATAATTTAGCACATGTTGTGTGTTTTTAATTGAGGCTGGTCTATGAATTCTAGCTATTATTCTTCAGAAAACAATCTGAAAAGCCCCATCAAGGCACCGAAGCACTTTCAAGAAACCTAAGCTCACTTTAGGAAAGTAAAATCCAGAGTTGTTGGTTGCAAAGGCTGAGATGCATCTCCTTCACATTGACACTTTCACCTTAGCTGGAAAGTTGTTCACTTTCTTTATAGAGCAGCTGACTCATCAAGTGGGATTCCCAAGGTGCATGCAACTCCTTGCCAGCTTCATAATTCAGCATCTGTGTCGTTGGCAAGATTAATTTTACCAATAGAAGATGTGAAAATGAACAGGAGAGTCTTCCCTAGGATCAGAGAATGAATGAATAAAGACATTTGGAAAAGGTTGTAACAAACATATTTTCTAATTTATTCTTCATTAAGAAGACCAAGCCGTCTTTTTTCCTACCTTAGATTTTTTTATTCTATCAATCAGTAAATACTTTAATTGGATTTACCTTTTGATGCTCTCCATTTATTCTTTGTCTTGCAGAATTAGCAATCTCAGATAAAGTGATCAATTAGGGGTTGTTGGTTTTTATCGGGAAATTGTCCCTTCAATCATGAAAGTTAGTCTTAGTGTCAATGGGCAGATCCTTCACTTCCTGAAGCACTTAGGCTAATATTTGCACTCTGGCTGAAATCAGTGATGTCAGAATCTTACTGAATGTTGAACTCCTATGTGCAAAGGGAGGAAGAAATGTTGATATCTGAGGAGTTTCAGGTACTTTCCAGCAAGAGTGGGTAGAACTTTTTGCTTTCTTTGGGAAGCTGTATTATGAATACAGACAAGAAAAATGGTAAGAATTCTGAGAAACTTTAAGCAAAGCTACAAACAAAACTCATTCTTAGTTTTCCTTAATACTCTTCCAGCCCTATCCCTCCATCACTCACAGCTGCCAAATGATGCACCCAACGTTTCCCTTAGAAAATTGAGTTTGCTTAGCATTTGCACTTCAACACATAGTAGACAAGGTAGTCCTTGTGCAGGATACTGCAATAGATGATACAAACTCTGGAGGAATGAACATTGAATGGTGATGTCTTAGCCACCGAGATATCAGAATTTGAGGGTGAGGGAGAAAGGAAATGTCATCGATGCTGGGTGATACCTCATGATAAAAATGGGATTGAAAATGAATATCATCATTTAAAGAATGTTCAGAGAACAGAAAACAATCAAGTACACTGAGCATCACTGGAGAGATAGAACCTATGTGTATTAAATGGAAGCATAGTCATTAAATGTAGAGAAAGGATCAGCAGGAAAGGGTTGCTTAGCTATTCATCACTGTGTCAAAATACCTGACCTGTAGGGAAAGAATGATTTATTTTGGAACACAGTCTCAGAGATCGATCTATATGTGGATGGCTCATTTGTGTGTAGGCGTGTAGTATCATGGCAGAAGGATGCCGTGGACTAGAACCACTCATGTATGTTTGTCAGGAAATAGAGCTAAGGAGAAATAATAATTTTAGGGCGTGTTTCCAGTGATGCACTTCCTTCCTCCAAGTATTTCCTTGTTTCCCATCATCTCCCCCAAATGCTGTCATTATGATAAATCTATCAAGCGATTAATTTAGAGATTAGGTCAGAGCCTTCAGCATCAATCACTTCTCAAAGATCAGCTTCACAAGCTGGGGATCAACCAAGCCTTCAGGACATGGAGTTTTTAAGGGAGACACTTCATAACAAAGCCAGGTACTGGTGGCTCTCACCCATCATCCTTACTACTCAGGAAGCTAAGATGTGAAGATCATGGCTCAAAGCCAGCCCGGTCAAAAAATTTCATGAGATTCTTACCTCCAATTAAGTGCCAAAAAGCCATAAATAGAACTGTGACTTAGGTAGTAGAGTGAAAAAGCCTAGGGTCAGTACTTAAGCCCTGAGTTCAAACTCTACTACCCACATCAAATAAACACTTTGGCTCTCTCTGCTTCAGCCCAGGTACTCAGCACTCCTGTACCATCCCAGGAATGTGGCCCTAGGTCATATATTCCCAGCAGCATTAGAAATCTTGCAAACAGTGATCCTACAAGTTCTGTTTATTTGTCAGACAGAATACATGGAGGCACTCTGGTAGTGTTCCTATCAGAAATTATGTTCCTCATAGCCAGGTACCCGGTGGCTCACACCTGTAATCCTAACTACTCAGGAGGTTGAGGTCTAAGGATCAAAATTCGATGCCAGACTCATGGGAAAATTTGTGAGACTCTATCTCCAGTTAACCACTAGGAAAAAAAATGATTCTGTGGGTCAAAGGTGTCAAGTACTAGCTTTAAGTGAAAGAGCTCAGGGACAGTGCCTCCAGACCCTGGGTTCAAAACCCGCAACTGAAAAAAAGAAACCTCACAAATCAACTAGTACATCAGCATTTTGTTGAAGAATGTGTTCTTTAGAAGCGATTCTCCACCCCCAGTCTCTTATCCCCTCACACACATTTCAGCTGTAGAATTTGAGAGTCAATATAACAAGAGTATCAGTTATTTGCTGCCGAACATTAGTGAATCATAAGACATCGTGGGTTCTATGGCTGGAACACTTCTGCAAAGAGCTTTTTCTGGGGCTACACTTTCAGTCAAAGTAGCATTTCTGGTGAGATTCTCTTGTAAGAGGATCAGTGAAACATAATCCATTAGCCAATATAATTTTTTGACTCAAGAATGACAGTCTATAAAACACATACATATGTATACACACACATGCACACACACACATATATATAAAATGCTGCCCACAGGAATATTTATATTTCATCTGTAACTTTGAACATTCTTGTCTATAATGCCTTGTAAAGATAGATGAGCCAGAATAAAGTTAAATATTTGATTGCCATAGTTTCTGTTTCCATTGTAGCACTGGGTTTTTTTGTGAATTTGATTTTTATCTTTAAGTACTTGCACAAAGGAGTTAGCATTCAACAAAGCAATCCGTGAATACAACACATCTTGATCAGTGTCACCCTTTTCATCATTTTCCTCTACCCCTTCCCTTCCCTCAATTTTCTTAATTTTGTTGAAGATGTACTTAGTTTTATGACTGTTTGACTTACACATTGGAAAGCTTCTGATTAGAGCTATAAATCTCACTTACAGGTGATGCCATAAGTAATGAGGTCATTTATTGATGCAGAAACTCTGCCCAAATCATAGTTTGTGTCTAGCTAGAGAACACACCAGAATCTAGGTTGAACCCCATGTTCTATTCTTGTCTCTATGCCAAACTGCATGTCTAGCTACTACAAAAAATGTATTTTCTTTTAAAATGTATAATTATGAAAAGATGGTCTCTCATCATCTCTTACCATGTGGTAAAGCTGCACTAACATGCAAAGCAAGCTCATTAATTCATACACAACTATTTCTAGGCATGCTCATCCCATTAGTGCAAAACAGGAGATGGCTATATTTATGTGGTAGGCTTAGTTTGCTTGTGGAAAACGTAAAGGATGTTCTGAAAACAGAGAATGAAAATTGTGGGTCTGCCATGTGTCTTTCACGTGATCTGAGGAGCTCAGGGTCTGGAAGCTAGTGACAGACATGAGTGACAGTAGGGATTGGATTGAATTGCCTCTTTGATGCCAGTGCTTCAAGTCAGCTCAAGTGTGTTTGAATGTATTTGATCCAAGTTTATTTAGTCTACAATGACAGTACTCCTGAACTCGGAAACTACCTACTGGACTTCTAATAAAAATCTTTTGACTAAGTCAAGAGAATTCTGGATACAGAGAGGCTGGTATAAAACAAAAAAGCTTCCAGTGTACCCAAGGGATGAATACTAGTTTTCAGTTTATCTCAACCCTACTCACCGTCCTGATGGCCCAGCATTAGTGGTTCACATTTGTAAGCCTAGCTACTCAGAAGGTTAAGATCAGAGGATCATAGTTCAAAGCCAGCCTAGGAAGAAAAGTCTCTAGGAGAAAGCTAGAAGTTGAGGTGTAGGTTCAAAGGGTAGAGAGGTAGAGAGCCAGCATTTGTTTAAACACCAGTACTCCCACAACACACACATATACACACACACACATGGTGATCCAATCATCAGTAGTTCTCAGACCACTCCCTCTTAATCCATTGGTCGTTTCTGACAAATTAATTATTAAAGTTTTCCATTCCTACCAATCCAGACTGAATTTCATTATCTGGTTCCAAATAGTTAATATTAAAATATTCTTGTCAATGCTAGAGTATAGAACCCAATCCTTAGACAATGTTTTTCAGATGATGGAAATAATCCTCCCAGTTCATGGCAGATGACATGTTGCAGATCTTTAGAAAGTACGTAATGAATGGAATTAAGTTAAGGTTTGTTTTTTTTATTTAGTTCATTTTATCAGTGCCTAAGAGTGAAATGAATTTGAAGCAGAGCTATTGTTTATTAAGGATTGGGACCTCAATCAATCATTTGTTTACTTGTTCATTTATTTCATTTCTTGAAATTGCAGTGCTTTTATACCAGGCAAACAAGTTTGCAAAACTTGGAAGCTGAGGTCTGTAAATTAGAAAGTTACTTCCACAAAACAATCAACCCCCACAAAATCTGTCTTTGCTATATTTTGCTGCCAATGCTAATAAAGCACTGACAGAGGTCCTTGGGATTATCAGAAAGCATTTGAAGGAAGAATATGAAATCATAATTATTCATAGACTTTTCTGTTCTTTCAGCAACCAGAGCACCAATACCTCTTTGCCCTAAACCCTGAAGCTTTAATGAATAACAGATCAAGTAAAGGAATGAATAATCATACTGAGTGATAACCCAGGTATTATATTATAGAAGTTTGCCTGCATAGAGGAAAAGTCCTTTCACCCCTTACAAATATAAACAAGACTCTATTATGATTCAATTGCACACATATTCAGAATATATATATATATATATTTGTGTGTGTGTGTGTGTGTGTGTGTGTGTGTGTGTGTGTGTGTGAGTGTATTGGCCATTAATAGGGCTTACAACTCAGGAACTCATGCTGTCTCTTAGCTGTTTTGCTCAAAGCTGACACTCTACCACTTGAGCCATATCTCCACATGAGTCATTTTGCTGGCTAACTGGAGATAAAAGTATATCAAATTTATCCGCCTGAGCTAACTTCAAACTGAGAACCTTACATATCAGCTTCCTGAGGAGGTAGAGTTATAAGCAAGAGCCCCTGGCAACTTGCCAGAGCACTGTTCTTAAAATCAGATTAGTTATTAGCTACTTCTTAGTGCCCATGGATGCAGATACCTGTAATACATGAGGGAGTGAAGGAGCAAGGCAATATAAGGAGGCATCAAGCATGAAATCATGCATGTCCACTGTGTAAGAGAAAAGCTACATATGTGTTCAGGTTACCTATAATGATGACCAGCTTCAATGAAATTAACATGCTAGATAGTTGTGCAAGTCAATTTTGCTACTTAAAATATCTCATCTGTTGTCTTTACTTTAGCGTTTCTTAAATACCGTGATGTTCTAGCATCAGAGTAGGTATTATTGTGGTGCCTCAAGTGAATTAGGTTCTTTGCCTCTTAGGTACTTAAAAGCTAACATGGATAGCAAAGTGATTAACAAACTAATTAAATCCAACCCAGGAAATACTACAATGTGGAAGTATCCTCAAAACCTTCAGAGAAAGAATAGCTCCCCTTAGCAGAGGCAAGTCCTCACAGAAAGGGATCATGGGAGAAAGAAGCAGTCCATAGGTGTTCAACAGAAGTGGGGAAGTGAGAGGAAATCCTGATGCAGGAGAAGCAAAGATGTGATCAAAGATGAGAATGAGAAGTAGTGCGGGGTAAAACTATAAAGGGCTTTTGTAGAAATTTATTCTTGATTCTGGTTAGCACATGATTCCCAGGGTCCACGTGTTGAAGTTTAAACTCCAGCAAACCATACTGATATGTGGAACCTTGAAGAGGTATCTAGATCCTGAGAGACCTGCCTTCTGTGATGAATGGATTCATGCTGAGACCAAAGGAATGGGCTCTGTATCACAGAATCAAGTTCATGAGAACAGGATGCTTTCTGACTTTTTCTGTTTCTCCTAAAAGAGAAGACTCCATGCCTTCTGCTGCACATGACACAGCAGAGGTACAACCCTAGTTGTAGACTGCCTGACCACCAGAATTGTACAAAAGGAATTATTTCTGTCCTTTATCCATTGTCTCAGGCATTGCTATAGCAACACAAACTGGTGGAAGACATATGTTACCAAGGAAAAGGCAATGGTAAATGCTCATTCCCAGAGTCTGAAGCACTGATGAGTAGTTGAAGAGTAATGTGGTATAATATACTACAGACCCAATAAGAGTCTAGCATGGATGTTGTTTAGAGACTCTGGAGCATCTACATCCATCCTAGATTTTTTCAAAATCTTTGTCCTACCATTCTCAAGCTTTTAAATTTGATTTCTCTCTCTCTCTCTCTCTCTCTCTCTCTCTCTCTCTCTCTCTCTCTCTCTCTCTCTCTCTCTCTCTCTCTCTCTCTCTCTCTCCCCTCCCCCACTCTCTGTGTGTGTGTGTGTGTGTGTGTGTGTGTGTGTGTGTGTCCTGGGGCTTGAATTCAGGACCTGAGCACTGTTCTTTGGCTTTTCTCAAGGCTAGTGCTCTACCACTTGAGCCACAGCACCAGTTCCTGCTTTTTCCTATGTATGTGGTACTGAGGAATCGAACCCTGGTCTTCTTGCATGCTAAGCAAACACTCTACCACTAGGCCAAACTCCCGACCTCTGCTTTATTAATCTCTTGTTCTTCCTCTTTCTCTTCCTCCTTTTCTCATTCCTCTTTTTATTTTTAGTCTTACAGTGCTTTTTATTTTTTAATGTCTGAAATAAATTTATTTTCTTATTTTTAATAGTTGCCCAAAGGAGAGCTTCAATTCTGTATGTGAATTTATGTGTATAACACCTGTTGATCAGTCTCCTCGCTATTCATTCTCCACACCCATTTCTCCCCTCCATCACTTCAAGTCCTTGTTTCTTCTCTTGATAATCACAGTCATTTCTGAAAGGGGCTGAGTTACTCTCTATTCAGATGTATTGTCTGAACTTCCTGTGACCTATTTCATTGGCTTACAGCATTTTTCTCCAGACTTTTATTACATGCTGAGTCTGTAGGACATATGCCAGGAAGTAATGCAGCTCTTGCTGCCTATGATTGTGTTTCCATTGACTAGAACTAGAAGGGGTAGAAATCCCCAATAAAAACTGGAGGATGGCTGATAGATAAACAGGAAGGAAGGAATTAGGGTATACTTATGCAACCCTTTCCTTTCTCCCTTACCTTCTACCCTGTCCAAAGAAAGCACAGTGGATCCAAGCAAAAGGTTAGCCATTAGCAAGAAGAAAATGAGGGAGTGAGAGTAAGAGAGCAAGAGAGAGACAGAGACAAAGAAACAGAGAGACAGAGAGGTCATCTAAAGCAAACCCTAAAACCCTCTTTTTTCTGTATGGGTGAATATCGCGGTTACATTGGTTCACCCTTTGTCTTTGTCTCTCCTTTCCTTAATTCAAATAAACAAATAAACATATATAAAATATACTAAGTATCAAAGTCAGATACAGTAATGATTGGATAAACCATAAGGGAGAAAAAAGGAAGAAAAAATAAGTTCACATGGTACATTAGAAACAACAACCACAAAGATAAACTTGTTTCCATATTCTGGAGTGAGAATGAGTTATTTTTTAAATAACTAAATTCAGGCTACAGTACATAGAGGCAATGACTTACAGTACATGAATTAAAATAATGTTTAGGGTGGTATATGAAACCTGATAGATGTTGGGGAGATGCTAATGGAGTACTGATCTGTTGTTCAGAATCTCTAGACAGTCTCCTTTTTTTTAATTGTAATTAGTAAAAGGGTTACATGATATTTGCCAGATAGAAGGTGCATTATTTCACATACATTGATACTCTTTCACATGTCTTGGTACCCGTTTCCCTCCCCACCCACACCCCGCACCCGTCTTGGTTTTCCCCCCTTCCCTATCAAATTTCAAATATCCAAATACAAATAAATTCAATATATCAGATAACAAAGTGAGATACTATTCCAATATGAGATAACCAAGGGACAGCAAAGGAGATGAGAGACAACAATAGTCACCATTTTCTTCATGCTATTTGGTGTAAGGTATTATGATAGGAGCTTTTCTGGTTGGACTATACTAGTAACAAGTTGCATTTGTCACTACCCTTGCCCTTCACTATGTTTGTGCATTTCTCCATTTTTCTCACCACCTCAACTGGGAAATGTAAACAGTAAAAGGATGGGAAGCCAAAAAACCTTGCTTCTCAATACCACCTTTCTACCTGGGAAAAGGTTCTCTTATTCTTCTCTGAATCTCAATTGTTGCAAAAGAAACAAGAACAAAAATGTCTATCCCATGAGAGTAGTTAGGAAGAAGTAACCATGTTATGTTTATCTAGTGCCTGATATATAGATTCTCCAATTTCTTTCTCTCTGAGATGCTAGCTAAACCACTAGAATGTTGAGACTCATTCTAATTCTGCACAGAGAAGTAAGGATAGATGAAACAATAGCAAAAATATCTTGTGCATTATTTGTATATATGAATGTGTTCTAATTAAATATGTTACTGTGTACCACTGAATATATATTATATAGAAAGAAAGTTGACCACAGACAAATATATAGATAGATACATACATATTACACAGCACACACACACATGTGTATATGCACATGTGGTGCTTGTGTGTATGAGAGAGAAAGAGAAACTTGCCTAAACTAGATCTAACGTCAGCAAGAGAGAGAAAACCATCTTCCTTGACCTTGTCAAAAATATATTTTCCTGATGGGCATTGGTGGCTCATGTCTGTAAATCTTAACTAATCAGGAGGCTGAGATCTGAGGATCATGATTCAAAACCAGCCCCAGCAAACGAGTGCATGAACATTAGCAAAAAAGCTAACAGAAAGTGCCCAGACCCTCAAACCAGCACTCAAAAAAGAGAAAAAAACAAAGATATTACCCATTCATTACCCAACTGTCAGCGATAAATAGACTCACCAAGGCAGAATATAATCTATGATTGCAGGTAGAGCTGTCAACAACATGCAACCTGGGGGAAACCAATTTATGTGCCTTAGGCGTGAAGACATATGAGGAAAGATCATATAGTGGCTTTGCTTTCTGCAGGTTCAGTTACCTGTCATCAACTATACTCTGAAAACATTAAATAGGAAATGTCAGAAATAATAATAAGCTCTATGATTTTATCTTTTCAACCATTTCCTGTTATTGATCTGTAAATTATACCTTAAAAGTGTTCCACATGTACGCACATAGAAGGAGAGGAAAAAAAGAGCTTGGTATATAAAGAGGTAGTACCATTTATTAGGGCCTTCGAATTTACTCCTCTGTAAAAGTGTGTGTGTGTGTGTGTGTGTGTGTGTGTGTGTGTGTAGACTATTGTATTTTAAGAGGTGAAGCAAAAGAGTGCAGAGACAGAGAAAAAGGGTGAGGAAGAAAGAGAGAGGTTTAAAGACAGTTGAACCTCAGCCACCAATTAAATAAACCAAGAGCCTCTTTAATACCATTTGTGAGCATAGATAGAAAAAACATAAAATCCTTTTTAGAAAATTTTTGGTATTAAATGTTTGTAGCTTCTTTCCTGGACATGGGTAGATAGCAGAGAAGTCATAGTAGGTCTCGTCATACATCAAGGGTCCTGCAGAGTCACAGCAGTAACCAAGGGCTTTTCATAGTGACAGTTTGATTGTAACAGGGACTCATCCAAATATGATGCAACAGGAGGTGCTTGAATGTCAAGGCCACTTTTCAGATATCCAAGGTGAAGGAATAGAGGTCAGCCAGATTTCCCATAAGGCTGTGTGGTCCTGGCTCTTGTCCACATACCTGGCTTATCCTCCCACCTGTCTGGAAGTCATGCTTCTTGGGAACAATGATTTCTACTTCATTCTACCCTTGGCTCAGGTTTGCCAAGAAGTTTCCTTCAAATCCACTTTAAAACATTTGACTCCAGAGTTGCATAAATGTGTCACAGGAGTTTCAGTGTTCCACAGTATTTGTGCCTGCTTTCTAGATTAAATTATCAAGAAATACACAATCATTTGTCATAATCAGCCACCAGCTAGATTTCCCTTAGGATCACCTGTCTGTATCATCATTGTTAATGAAGGCTCAAAATCATCCGTGTAAAATATGACAATTCCTAGGATCTGTCCTTTGATAAGAACTGGAGAGGGAAAACTTTTTTAACAAGGTATAAGGGACCATACTCAGACAAAGCCAAATGTCTCTAACTGAGGGACATACAGCCTGCGATCCTCCAGTCTCTATACTCCTTGGCCTTATTTAGACTCTACACATGAAGCAATAGCAGCCCCAAGATGTGAAACCTCCTGTTGAAAGTCACATATCTACTAAGTCAGAGATATAGCATTTGATTCCTGAGATACAAGCCCAGTGCTCTTTCCAGTTTGCTTTACAGCCTTAAATATCCAGATGGCCTGAAATTAGTGAGAAATCACAGGATCTCTGAATTAAAGTCCCCCAAATAGCCTCTGAATGTTTAAGCAGTAAATGAAGTATCTTAGAAATAAGATACTTATTTATCTTGGGAAAGCTCTTGGTTTAAAAAAAAACAGAAAAGAATTGGTTGCTTATAGACAATGTTAGAACCTGTTTATTGGTGAGGAGTGAGAGAAAGCTTGATCAGACCCGAAAATACATAGAAAGCAACCTAAACCAGGAGAAGAATGCCTAATAGTATACCTAAGAAGACATATCCAAGTTGATTGTGCCTGCCTCCTAATTTTGCCATAAATTATCCAGCTGGCAAAGCCTATCAGAGGTTCTGACTTTGCTAAATGCAGTGTGTGTGTGTGTGTGTGTGTGTGTGTGTGCACGCACTTGTGTATGTGTACAAAATAGGTAACCCCACATTTTGTGCCCAGGCTTAAGGAAAATACTGAAAGATTGAAGAATTGAAGAAAGAACTCATTCAGAAAGCCCTTACGAATACCAAATACCAGTAAGCCAAAAATCAGGAAATGCTAATTCAAGAAAATACATAGAACATTTATATATTTTCTGTCTTAATGTACTCTTCTACTTTGTCAAAGTATGTAGGAAGGCTGGGATACCTTTATACCTTTTAAATCTTTGTTACTGAATTGGAAATTCCTTTCTCCTTTGTTACATTATGAATTTCCTGACACATTACCGACTTCTCTGTGTGTGTCTGTGTGTCAGTTACTTAGCATTCCCAAGCATTCCCAAACATCATTCCTAAAAGATTCAGTTGTATCTCATCCATTGTTCAACATATTCCTATTTCATATCATAACACATGAGAATAGGAAAGTCAATTTGAATTTCCATAAAAACCTAAGGAGGTCTATGACCTCAAGCTCCCATGAAGGAACTTTGCTAGCCCATTTATCTTTGTATGGAAAGAAAACAAGGCACAAGTCCAGATACAAAGTGATGATAAAAAGAGAAGTATTTCAATATGTGGGAAAATAGTATAATAGTATCCAAATTTCATAAATAAGAATGAGTCTTTGGAGTCATGGAGACTTCTAATACATATTTTTGTGGATTTTCAGAGGAAAATTCCTTAGATAGAGGATACCTTTTTCATAATAGCATTCTACCTTGTAAATGGAAATTTTCTCTCAAAATTGGTACATATATCCCCTGTCTGAAAAGTTTAAGTATTTTTTTGCAGTATATATATTTATGATCTCAAATCAGTAAGTTGATTGGTAACTTTGGAAACTGTAGTTATTGAAACACCTTGGGGGTGAGACTGATCACCAGTTAAGATGACTGGATCAAGAAGATGTGCTACTTATACACAATGGAATTCTATGCTGCCATCAGAAAGAATGACATTGCCCCATTTGTAAGGAAATGGAAAAAAAATATTAAGTGAAGTAAGCCTGACCCAAGGGAACATAGGCTCAATGGTTTCACTCATTTGTAATAATTAGTACACACCTAGGACTCTCCTAGCAGAGAATTACAATAGTGCAAAACTAAGATACATAAGGAAATGGAAAGACCTGGAAAAATCATATTAAGTGAAGTAAGCAAGACCCAAAGGAACATAGGTTCAATGGTTTTCCTCATTTGTAATAATTAGTACACATCTAAGACTCTCCTAGCAGAAGATTACAATAGCTCAAAACCTAGGAACGTGAGGTCATATAAGATCAGACTAAATGAAAGGATCTCTAGGGTTTGGAAACAAGAGACTTATCTTGTGTGATCATTTTCTAAATGTACTATGTTATTTCTCTTCTCTTTTGTTGCCCTTTGGTAAATCTCATATTGTTACTGCATCTGACTTCATTACCTGATATATTTTATATACATTTATTTATTTATTTGAAATAGGAAAGGGAAAGGGGGAAACAAGATGATTGGGAGGGGGTGGGGAAAGGAAAATGGGGGCAAAAATATAAGAAGGAGTATCACTATGTGAGAATTAATGCACCTTCTACCTGGTGAATGTAACTGTAACCCCTCTATATATTACTCTGACAATAAAAAAAAGAAAGAAAGAAAGAAACTGCCTGTTTCTTTGGAGTAGGACTATGTGACTGAAAGTTGTGTTTTGTTTGGTTTAATGAGATTTATTTTTTGCCACTCACACTGTCCTTGGACTTTTTCAAGGCTAGAGTTCTACTACTTGAGCCACAGCACCACTTCCACACTTCCAGCTTTTTTCTATGTATGTGCTACATATATAGGAGACCCGGGAATTGATCCCCGGTCTTTGTGCATGCTAGGAAAGCACTCTACCACTAAGCCAAACTCCAGGCCCCTGTTTTTAATGAGATGTTTTAAGACCCATAAGACTCAACCTTTGCTCTCTTACTGCCTATCAAATACCAAGCACTTCTTGGTTTGCTTGTTTGTTTTATACTTCTATAATATCCCACAGACTTATAGAATTGTAAAATGAAAAGACTATAGGCTGAGGTAGATGTTGGTGACACATGCTCTAATCCTAACTACTGAGGAAGCCCAGATCTGAGGACTGAGAATCAAAGCCAGCTAGGAAAGAGAAGAAAAAGTCCATGAGACTGTTATCTACAATTAAACATTTTTTTAGAGCCAGAAATAGATGGGTGGCTCAAATGGTAGAGTAGCAGCTTTGACTAAGTAAGTTAAAGGAAAAGTACTCAATTCAAGCAACCCTGAGTTCAAGCTACAGTACTGGCGCGCGCGTGCGCGGGCACACACACACACACACACACACACACACACACACACATGCACACGTACATGCACACACTGACACAAAAGTTATAGGATAGAATCCCTGAGTTATACAACCACAGACGGTTAAAAATAAATATGGGGGCTGGGAGTTTGGCACTGAGTCTCATGCCTGTAATCCTACTTACTCAGGAGGCTGAGATCTGAGGATCAAGGTTCAAAGCCACCCCAGTCAAAAAGGACCTGAGACTCTTACCTGAAATTAACCTCTAGAAAACAGGAAGTAGGGCTTGGCTCAAGGATAGGGTAGTAGTCTTGAACTGAAGAGCACAGGGAGAACACCTAGTCCCAGGGGTAGGGGGGTACCCTTGAGCTGAAGAGCTGAGGGAGATCCCAGAGCCCAGGCTGAAGTCAAACCCCATGACCCCCACTCCTGCCTCAAAGAAAAAAAAAAAAAAGAAAAAAGTTGGAAGTGGTGCTGAGGCTCAAGTGGTAGAGCTCTAGCCTTCACAAAGTCCAATGACAGTGCTTAGGCCTTGAGCTCAAGCCCAGGACTGGCAAAAGAAATAAACAAACAAACAAATAAATAAATAAATAAAATCAATCTTACAAATAAATATTTGATTGGGAACCTGCAATGTTTTATAAATGCTCCTTTATCTCATTTTTGTGTGACCAACACTTCACTTTGAATGTCATATAAGCCCTCAGATTTTTAATTTATTTTTATTTCTTTTCAAATTACTGATTTTAGAAAGGAAATAATATAGTTATCTACATTTGGTAATCACCAATCATTTTACCAGCAGTCTGTGTAATGTACTCAATTGTCTTGAAACCCAGATGAGTTTTCTGTATAAATCAGTGATGATTAACTGAAATATGAGCTGACTTCAAAGGTGGTCATTTTTTCTATTTGTTTGCTTTTGGTCCTTTTGTTCCTTTAGCTATGAATGGATAACCATATTGAATCAGAACTCTTACCTTTACTGACAACATTCTTATAAGCATTGGAATGGCCTTATTTCTCCAGTATAGTGTGTCTTTTTACTTTGGAGTGGGGAGGGGGCAAAGAATACTTTCCTTTTTAATCTTAGCTAAATTCACATTTAAATTTAGGAAGTTCTTCTCTAGTGAAACAAAAGCTAAACAATGGAACAAAGAACATAGAATGTTATAACATTATTCTTGACCTATTCAGATTGTACTATTTGAAGAAATAATATTCTTTAATTTTGATTATCTTAAAGTAGTTGTACAACGGTGTCACATTTAACAAAGGGATTTATGAATACAATATAATTTGATGGATATCACTCCTTTCAACATTCTTACCCACCCATACCTCTCTTACCTATCCCTTCTTTCATTCTTCTTAATTTTATAGGATATGCATTGGATTCTCGACCTAATTTCCCCCCATTTCTGAATGTATTTTGCTGAATATTGACCTTGCCTTACTAAGAAATTACATTATTTGAGTTCTTCCTTGAATCCTATCTTATTTCAGTTAGTACATTTGTATACGTTTGCATACCACCCAACATATTTACTTTATGTTTATGAGATAAACCTAGCTTACACACATAAAGGAAAAAAATATGTATCTTTTGTCACTCTGGGCCTGATTTACTTCACTTAACATAATTTTCTCCAGGTTTTTTTATTTCTTTATAAATGGTACAATATCATTTTTGTCATGGATGAGTAAAGTTTCCATCTGTACCACCGTTTCTTGATCCATTTGTCCATTGAGAGGCATGTAGGCTGATTCCATACCGTAAGTATAGTAAATAGGGCTGTAATGAGTATGCTTTTGCTGCTTGCTTTGCTATATTGAAGTGAAGAGGCTGAGTCTAAGTAGCTTCTTAGAGCCATCCTGGTGCCTTGCTGGGTGCTGGGGCTTTTCCACCCTGTGTTGAAAAGCCCAGAGGTGACAGAGGCCATTTGTTGAATCCCAGATGTCTGGCTTTTTAGCTTTAAGAAACTTGCTACAGAGAATGCCGGGCTTCAGTTTCTCCCAAAAAGGTTTCATTCACTGGTCTCTGGGGCTATCTTGCTTTATGGAAAATGTGAGGTTTTTACCTCTAAATGGGAAGTTCTGCTGATACCTGAGCTATTTCCTAATATGGTCCACATTTGTTAAGGTTTGATCCTACCCCAAGCTTGTGGTTCTTGTCTTTAAAAGTCTTATTCAAGCTCTGTTCTGAGCTACAGATCTTTGAGACAGGAATCTATCTGCAGCTGCTGGTTCTCCAATAAAGACTCCCAACTCTACCTCTCAAAATGTTGCTTTACTGTTTCTCACCAACTGATCTATCTTACAACAACATCCTGGTTTGTAATCTTTTGGGTCCAACTCTACTGTGTGAAAGGGGAATTGGGAACTAGTGGATATATCTCCACTTGTGACAGCTGAGAGGGGGAATTAAGCTGCCTTTTCTATCATAACATTAAATTATTTTGGAAAATGAACCATTACTGATACCCTAGCCCTCAAACTTATAGTTCATCAACACATTTCATGACCTGTTGTAGTAGTATAAACTCTGTATACTGATTCATAGTCATTTATAACTACCCTGTTTAAGACTCTCCTCTGACTCCCACAGCTTCCAAAGCATTTTCTTCTATGTCTCCAGGAATAAAAGTTCTACTTTAATATATCACTGCTATAGGGTGGTGATTCATCATTTACTTGCCCCCAGTACTTTTTCAAAAACATTGTTTTCATCAATACTAAACAGACAGCTTTTATGTCTGAAGTATGCAGTCTCATTTTCAGATCTGATTTGGGGCCTGTGAGCAATTTCAATAATATCAATGTGCAAGGTAGATTTTGTTGAACACCCTTGAGCAAAACTGCTGAAATCAATCTGAAGTTACATTTTGTTTGGTAGCAGATTTAAACACTGGAAAAACAGCACCATCTGCTGGAAGGGGTCAGGTAAGAATCTCAAAATTTTATTCAGGTAAGAACTGGAATCTGCATATCAAGTTCCTGTCTTGTCTTGGCTTAAGGACATTTGTGCACATCTGTGCTCCCATTATTCAAGACAATGGTATTATTCCAATCATAGGGAGGCAGTATGGTTCCATGCAAAGACCATGGAGTGAATGTTAGTTCTGATTCCTGATTCCATGATCATTTTCTTCTTTTCCTCTTCTTGTTTCTTCCCCTCCATTCTACCCTTCTTCCTCTTTGTTCACATCCCTGTAATTTGAAGGCACAACTTTTCTAAAATGAGATGGTCTTTTTTGTATGTTGAAGTGAGATAGGACTAGTATGTGACCTTAGTACCTCACATTAGTCAGCTAAGAGTACTTATTGAAGTACTCTGTACCCTACGAATCATAATAGGGATATAAGGTTACAAGCATTGATCATAACATGATAGGTTCTGACTCAGTAAGGTCTGGTAGGAAGACAGCAGGCTGATGAGTATTTCAAATACATTGCCAGAGCCATTCTTCATTGGGGAAACAATTTGGCAATAAGAGAAAGAGCTCTGAAAGCATCCATTTAGTTTGACTCAGTAGTTGTATTTCTAGGAATTCATCCAAAGAAAATCATTAGTGAAGTGGAAACAGATTTATGGTCAAGAATGTGCAGACTGGAAAGAATACTGGGAGGTGTAATTAATTCACATGACAGACAGTCATGCAGCTTTCAATATCGTGTTGCGATTCTTCACAACATGGGGAAATATTTACATTGTAATTGTTAAAAAAAAATTAGGCCAAATAGTATGACACTAAATGTAAGGACCTCCAGGAGAGGGAAACAAAAGCCACATAATGAATGACTGTTGTTCTTAATGTACTATGTTATCTCTCATCTCTTTTGCCATCCCTTGGTAATCTCATATTGTTACCATATTTCACATTGTTATCTGATATATTTTATATGGGCTTAATTGGTTATTTGAAATTGGATAGGGAAGGGGGGAAATCAAGATAAGCGGGGGGAGGGTAGGAGGGAAATGGGGACCATGTCATAAGAAAGGGTATCAGTGTTTGTGAAGTTATGCACCTTTTATCTGGTGAATATAATGTAACCATTCTATTAATCACAATAAAAAATATAATTGGAAAAGAAAACCCCTAGCAAGATGGGTTATAATTTGGAGAGGAAAGAGAAGTCAAAGAAGGAAAAGAGCTTTGGTGGACAAGTTAAGGATATTTACAGGAGTTTTCTATGCTGACACAATCAGCACTGTACACATAGGTGCTCTATAACTACTTGCTGTGCCTGCTGGGCTCTCCTCATGCTTTAGAAGGAGTTGAACACAGCATCTCTGGACTCTATGCACTATAGCACATTTCACCCAGATGTGGCAACATAAAAGATTGACAGCTATCCTGGCATGGAAATAAAGAATTAATTATGACTACTAATTTAAAGAAAGTAAAACCAAAAAAGTAGAGAGATGAAACTATTTCTTTCTCTGCCTTTCTATTGCTAAGACATATGGAAGTCAATAGACATGAACGATAATCTATTTGATCTATAAATCAAATAGATAATTCTGAAAGAATCTTGCCAATTCCCCAGGCTCTTGCCAAAGGAAATAATCAGAAAATGTTTTTGATATACAACAAAAGAGAAAAAGAAGAAAATAATCCCTTACAACAAACAAAAATGCTTCTAGGATATATATCTTTTTACACAGAGCAAAGTTCCTTATCCCACGTGACCCTAAGAAATCTACACATCTTTCTCTCTGCACTAAGGATATGGCTTTCTCCCGTTGTTCGGCAAGGAATCACTGACTGGTGATAAAGAGTGACTTATTTTCTTCTTTGTAGTTTCTACGTTTTTCAATAATTTTCTATAAATAACATGAAATGCTATATTACCAGGAAAAAATAAAGAAGGAAAAAGAAAATAAGAGCAGGCTAGGAAGTGGATGCTATAGTCCTGAGGAGGTCATTGTGGACTTCATCTTATCTGTTCCTTACAGGGTCTTAAAATCCGATAAATCGTGTATAGTTTCAATAGTTCATGTGCACATGTGTTGAAAAATCATAAAATGCTATTTTAGGTAATATTATTTCTGAGTTGTTAGGCTTCTTTTACATTGTTAAAGAAATGTATAAACACAATCGACTTTACCTTTCTTTGCATTCCTTCCTTCCTTCCTTCCTTCCTTCCTTCCTTCCTTCCTTCCGTCCGTCCTTCCTTCCTTCTTTCCTTCCTTCTTCTTTACTTCTTTCTTCCTTTCTGTGTGCTGTGGGGGCTTTAACTCAGGGACTGGGTGCTGTCCCTAAGCTCTTTTCTCAAGGTTAATGACCTACCACTTTCAGCTACCGTTCCACTTTCAGTTTTTGAGTGGTTAATTGGCGATAAGAGTCTCATAGGGACTTTCTGCCAGGGCTGGCTTGAAACTATGATCCTCAGATTTCAGCCTCCTGAGCAACTAGGATTACAGGCATGAGCCACTGGTGCCCGACTTTCTGAGTTTTATTTAATTGTTTTATGTAGACACCAAGTGTTTTTGTCATTGGCCCAATAGTCCACTCCATATCAGAACGCCAGTCAGAAGTCCAATAGTTTTGACTCTTGATGGCCATAATTCATGATCAATTGCATCATTTCAAGTGGGTTCTTGGCAGAAAACCTTTGTATGAAATGTGTTTAGTTTCCTTTTGTTTTTCAAATCCCCAATATTACATTCTATATAACATGCTGGTGACATAAAAAAATCTCCCTTTGAAAAATAACCTCTTTGGAGACACAAGCTCAATATGTGGAAAGAAAATGAGCACGAGACCACTTAGCTGCACAACAATAACTAAAATCAAATAAAAATGAGCAAGCCATTTCCCTTTCCAATTTTTTGAAATGAAATTCTGTAGCCAGTAGAATAGCATTGTGTGTGAGGGTTTAGCCACAAGCTAAGTTAGGAGCTGTAATAAATTCCAAAAGGAATGATTTAGTAGGGCATTGGTAATCAAAAGAAAATATTAGATATCATCAAACAGCAACAGAAAGAATATATGCAGAAGACCTGAAGAAGAATAAAAATCGCAGGGGTACCTTATTGCTGTTCAAACTTTCTGGAAGTAGTTTGATAAAGGTATAGTGTTTAGGAAATTAACAGAACATTACAATTAGCACAAGAACTGAACTTCTTTGTGATGCCTAATATATTTAGTTATCTAAACCAAATCTTAATGAATAAATGCATAGAAACCCCTCTTTGCTTCAAAGCAAGATGTAGGGGAATAGTATCACTCAAAATTGAATACCTCAAGGCAAGGAATATGGTATAATATATTTCTTTAACTAACAAAAATAGAACCAAACCCAGATTCCTTCTGTGGTTTGGACATGTTCTCCCATGTTCATATAAGAGAAATTTAGGTCCTTGATGCCATATATTAATGATACTTAGAAGTGGAATCTTCGGGAGATAGGTAGTGGTTGATAGTGATAATTTTCATGACCATCTCCAAGTTCTTGAACTAAGCAAAGTCTTCCCTCTTCCTTTGGCTTCCATGTGAACAGTCCCTCTCTGAGATCTTGTCTATAAAGTGGCATCCTTCTGTTGGAAAACTACCATCATCACCATTCCTCTGCAAAGGTTCCTCTGCAAAGAAGCCAATATCCATTCATGAAATCTAGAGTTGATTCCTAGGTAAACTTGGCATTCCCAGCTTTACAACATATTACCCCAAATCATATTTGCTTTCTAGCAGCCTTGTGCTTTAGGAATCTAGGTATGACTTTGTAGAATTTTCTAAGTCAGCATTTCTTAGAAGACTGAAGTTCGATGTTGGCTGTGGCAGCCAGAGTATTTTATAGCTCTATTGGGAAATGATTCTCATCTAAGCTCATTCACAGGGTTACTTGCCACGCTTCTTATTTGTTTGTTGATGATGGGGTTTCAAATCAGGCCTTCACAC
Source organism: Megascapheus bottae (assembly GCF_031878675.1). Classification (NCBI taxonomy): domain Eukaryota; kingdom Metazoa; phylum Chordata; class Mammalia; order Rodentia; family Geomyidae; genus Megascapheus; species Megascapheus bottae. The sequence goes on from NC_143511.1 coordinate 23,849,712, forward strand.
ATGCTGCACAAGGACTGTACTATGTAAACAATACTCCTGTCCTTTTTTCTTTCTGTTATTCAATAGATAGAGTCTAATGTTTATGCCTGGGGCCAGCCTTGGATTGTAATTGTTCACTCTGTGCATCCTGTATTGCTGATATCATAGGCATAGACTGATATACCCAGCTTTTTGGATAAAATGTGCTCTTGATAACACTTTTTCTGTGTTGGTCCTTTCAGTGTCTATGATCTGAATCACTGGAATAACATGTGTGAGCCATTAAGAAGCCACGTTAGATTCTTTGCTATGTTTTCTCCATGGGGAAGCTTACCACTCAGCAAGTGGCTCTGTCAGAGTGAGCAAGAGAAGAGAAATAGGAGGAAGAGAAGGGAGATGAGACAGACAGACAGACAGACAGACAGTATTTTATGTATGCAGTAACTATAACCTTCCCCTCAGAGAGCATAGAACAAATTCTCTAAGTAGGCCACCTAAGTTTCTCAGCAGTCTCCCCCAAATAATCTGTATTTGTAGTGTTCAAAGCTGTGGGTGCTATGCTAGGAGCCAGCCATTATTTCTAGTCAGCCTTTAGGGCTTAGTAAAACTGAGGCAGAAAACACTCCACTGTCTTTAAATCTGGAGAGGCAGTTATAAAATTGTGTATAAATGTACTATGGACTATTCAAAAAGAAATGTACTCTTTACCTGCATTATGTAACTGTAACCCCTCTGTACATTACCTTTGCAATAATAATTTAAAAAAATGTATGGTGGTAAAGGATGAGGCTAAATGAAAGGACCTCCAGGATATGGAAACAAGAGCCATATAACGTATGATTGTTGTTCTTAATGCACTGTTATTTCTTGGGGTTTTTTTGTTTTTGTTTTTTGTTTTTTTGCCAGTCCTGTGGCTTGAGCTCAGGGCCTGAGCATTGTTTTGGGGCTTTCTCAAGGCTAGCATTCTATCACTTGAGCCACAGCACCACTTCTGGCTTTTTCTATGTATGTGGAGTGCTGAGGAATCGAACCCTGGTCTTCGAGCATGCTAGGCAAGCACTCTTACCACTAGGCCAAACTCCCAGCCCCACTGCACTGTTATTTCTTATCTCTTTTGTTATCCCTTGGTTATTTTTATATTGTTATAGTATCTTACCTTGTTATTTGGTATATTGTATATATGAGTATTTGTTTATTTGAAATAGGAAAGGGAAGGGAGGGAAACAAGATGAGAGGACAGGGAGGGGGGATGAAATAGGGGACAAAAACATGAAAAGGGATATCAATGGGAAGTAATGCTCCTTCTATCTGATGAATATAACTGTAACCCTTCTATTAAATACAATAAAATTAAAAAAATAAAATAAAAATGTATGGTGGAAAATAGAATTTAAATGAGAATAGTAGTGAAACTGGAAGGGAGAAAATAGGAAGCCTGCATATAGAAATACCATCATTTATTTTATCTTATTTATTTATTTATGCATCATGGGGCTTGAACTCTAGGCCTGAGCACTGCCCCTGAGCTCTTCAGCTCAAGGCTACCTCCCTACCCTTGAGCCAAACCTCACCTTATATTTTCTAGAGGTTAATTGGAAATAAGAGTCTCAAGTCCTTTTGTGCCCAGTCTAGCTTTGAACCTTGATCCTCAGATCTCAGCCTCCTGAGTAGCTATTATTATAGGCATGAGCCACCATGCCCCGCTCCATCATTTATTTTTGACTGTTGGGCTGGTATTGGGTTTAGAGTGTCACTAATAGCAAGTTCTTAGGTTTGTATGTACCAGTTCTGGAACCTGAATGCCAAGCCTTTGCTCTTAATGTTTTTCTCAAAGCTAGTGCTCTACCACTTAAGCCATAGTTGATGCTCAGTGTGCTTCCTTTTCCATTCTAATTATTCCAAGATTCCTCTCCAAGTCTCTTCACTCAAACACCAAAGAAGTCTGCTGCTCATATTTGCATTGGTGTCCTGCGGACTATTATTTCACTGGACATTTTAATCTTAAGATAGACTACCCAGACATGTTTGCCCATTCACTAGGCACACTCGCCCCAATCTCTCTTTGGTCCCCTTTCCTAAACGACACCCAGAAAATCCAGTTTTTACAGTTTCAAGATAACTTCACTGAATTAAATCTATTAAGCATCTCCTCAGAGCACATTAGAAAGGTTTTTAATTTTTAATAGGGTGACAAAATGGTTTTCCCACTAGAAGCTATGAACAGTAAAAGTGTTGCATTTTCTTTTCTCTTATAATTTTAAACCTGAGAAACAGTTTCAACCTTTAGCAAGTTTTTAACTTCCTACCTTGAGAGAGGAAAAAAAACACTGAGTTATAAACTGCCAGAAACAACAAAAATCAATATGATTCTCAGAGAAGATTACACTAATTCTTTTAAAACATTTGTCTTTTCTTCTCTGTCTGTCTCTCTGTCTCTGTCTTTGTGCCTCTCTCTCTCTCTCTCTCTCTCTCTCTCTCTCTCTCTCTCTCTCTCTCTCTCTCTCTCTCTCTTCCTCCCTCTCCCTCTCTCTCTCCCCTTTCGCCCCCATTTTCCCACTTTCCTTTGACTTTCTTTGACGATGCTGGCCTCAAGGAGTGGCTTCAACCATCAGCCACTAATTGAAACAATCCTGAGGGAATCCATTTTGATTGTGAGGCTTAGTGAGAGGAAGGCCTTACCACACTGTCAGAAGAGAAGAAAGGAAAGAAGGGGCTGAAATAGTCCCACTGTCATGGAAGACAAGGGGAAGGCAGATCTGAAATATAGCTGAAGAGCAGGATCAGAAAAACACAGGAACCTTTAGATAGAGAGCAGTATACAAGTCACTAGGGGGAAATATTGACAACCAGATTTCTGATTTAATTGCTGATAGATTCATGATGCTGATGATTACTAATAGAAAGAAAATGAGACATATTTTAGTGGAATTTCATGAGTTAGTGTTGGCATGTCAAATTATAGATGATGGGGAGAATGATAGAAGAGCTGGGATTGATCAAGATACACTGTACACATAAATTCATATGTCAAATTGAAACTCCTTCAGGATAGCACTACTTCAAGATAATCATTTTGAAAAATAAAGATGTCTTTGCAGCATTGAATTGGAATTACCAGTAGATAGTTGAATATACAGACATAGAATTTTTAAAAGCAATCTGGGTTTCTGTTGGTGTCATCGATGTTTAGATGGTAGTTAAGGCATGGTTGAAATTCCCAAAGAAGGGAGTATAGAAAGGCATGCATGAAATAGTCACTTCAATGAAACCTTGAAGAATCATTATTTAAATAATTCAAACAATGTAGCATTGCAAATGAGCATAAAAATAGTAAGAAATGGAGCAAATGAATATGGTCTAAAAAGGGTTTTTCCTGGGATACATCTCCTCAATGTGGTTCATCGCTCAATGAATTTGGGAAATATTATATATACTATATTCTATTCTTGCATAGCCCCCATCCAGGATATCCTCTAATAAATGAAATAGCTCCCCTAATAAGTGAAGTAGTTTCCCACCCTGTTTAAATCACAGAATACCTTTCTGTTTCTGAAGACATGGATTCCTGATCCAACCTTGGGAAGAGAGCTAGTGGAATTGAAGACAAGTCCCTAGACACTCAACATCACCTTCAACTTCTGCAGCACAGTGAAGGATAAGTTCTAGGTCAAAGCCTTATGTTGCATTTGATGATGTTATGTAATGGTGATGTACTTAGGCAGTAATAGTAGTTACTTCTGGCTTCTGGAAGGATAAAGAGTAACTGCATGTCAACCCCTAAAGAAGTACCTGTCTCACATAAGTGTTCTGAACTATCATCTGGTAATTCATAGGTATCTCGGCAACAGCAGTTGTGAGTTATAACAAACCAAAACTAATTGTTAGAGAGGCTGTTAAAATAGTTATAATGTAATCATCCCACAACTCAATTTCTATAACATGCCTTTCTTTGTATCTGTATATGTATTTGACTCTTTTAAGAATTTTAAGTATGGCAAATAGAAAAATATACAAATCACCGGGTCTACAATTTAGTAAAATGACATAAAGTGAATACATCCATATACATATCAACTGAGTCCAGAGGTAACCTAAACATTCTACTCTTCTCACCTTCCATTCCCTGTCTTTGCCCTATTCCCCCAAAATAATTCTAGGGTTGGGATGTAGCTCAGTGGCAAAGTGCTTGCCTAGCAAGTTCAATGTCCTTGGTTCAATCCGCAGTACCAAAAAAGAAAACACACACAAAAAAATAAAGTTAAAAACAAACAAACACAGTACAATAAAAAAAACACAAACAAAAATAATTCTATTTTGATCTCTAACTTTTAATTATTTTTTAACTTATTTTGAAACTTTAAGATTTATATTTCACATTAAGTTTGGTGGTACTCAACAATGCTGTTACTTGCATCAGTAGGTTAGTCTTTTTCACCGCTGGATGGTTAGTATTCTGTTGTGTGAGCATGCCATGATTTCATCTACCTATTCTGTTATTGATAGACATTCATGTTGATTTGGATAATTTAAAAAATAATAGTACCATTAGCATGTCATGTGATGAACATGTGTATGATTTTGTATTACTTGCCTGGAAATAGAATGAGTGGATTATAGGATATGCAAAAAGTAACACTGATAGGAAACTGCAAGTACTTGTATCAAGCTATATTACAAGTTGAAGCAATTTACATTCCAGCAAACATTCAAGAATTTTATCCCAAGCCTCACCAACACTCCACATTGTCTTTTCACTCTTAGCCATTAGGCTAAGAGATAGACTGGAGTTTCACTGTGACTTAAACATTCATTTCCCTGATTACAAATGAAATTGTTGTATTGAGGTGTTCAAGATTATCTATCTATGAACATTTTCGAAGGACTTCATCTCATCTTTTGCAATGACCTCAGATGGATTACGTATTGAACCCTATGAATACACTTTCCTCTTTAGCTCCTTCTACCAAGGACTCTAGGCTTTTGGATATCTGCTAAATGGGCTGTAGGCTGTTTTCCAAGCAGACTTGCCAGGGCTCCAAGAGTAAGGGCTGAGTTTAGCATTGCTTCTTGTAGGCTTGCTGTGACTGGAGAGGCAGTAACTCTGGTAACCAAGCTTACCACCTATTGGGGACTTGGCCCTCTCACCACCTCCTGCTGAGTCCCCACAGAAAGACCAGGATCCAAAGCTAGAACCACACAGTAGTTTTGTTCTATGTGGCAGACTTTGAGAATAAGGGATAGATGCTAGAAAGAGACCACCTTACACAATCTTCCTCCTTCTCCTTTGCACATTCTCCTGAAGTACATAATTACATCTTATCTAGAAACTTACCAACAGTTACACAAATTTATATTTTAATGTGAATCAGTCATTTTTTTAACTTATGGTTCATGCTATTGCATTCTACCTCAGAAATCTTTGCCTAGCCCCCAAAATACAAAGATACCTGATTCTCTTATTGAAGCCTTCTTTCACATTTCCTCTTTATATTGTCATCTACCTGCTATCATCTGTTTGATAGGGCAAGGTGGGGTAGATTTTGTTTTTCTGTGTGGATATTATATTCAATTAACAAGGCCCCACTTATACTTTACCTTCTGATTTAAAGTGTCTCTTGTGCTTATGAAATAAGAATGTGAATGTGGATCTATCCCTTCCTTTACTCGACTTTTCTTCCATTGGTCTGTTCAGCTATCCAGTCTTACTGCAACTTTGTGTTTACATGTGTTAGTGTCTATGCTCCAGATTTATATTTCTCTAAATCTGCAAGCTTCAGCTATTTGGTTTCCAGATATTTCCACTAAAATTGCATTGAATCTATCAATTTTAGGACACTTGACATTTCTCCAAAATCAGCCTTTCATTTATGAAGGTGGTGTAGCCCTCCTAAATCTTTAGATTCTTTTTATATTGTCTAAATCATCTCTGTGGATTTTTCCCACAAGTACTTCTTCACTTAAGAGATACCAACATCTTCAAAATTTTAGAATTTTCCCAGTTCTTAGTCAGAAAATTGGCCTGAAAAACAACCGAAATGAAACTTCTACTTTTCCATTTACATAACTCAGTGTTAGTCAGCGATTGACCTAAAACTGAAAATTCCTACCACCTATCTGAGGTCCTTGATATATAAAAAGAAATGGGTTGGAGCTTACAAAACATGTAAATATTATTAAAATAAAATATAGAAGCTGGGCACAGTGACTCATGCCTGTAATCCTAGCTACTCAGGAGGCTCAGATCTGAGGATTGTGGTTCAAAACCAGCCCTAGCACTTAGGACCATGAGACTCTTATATCCAATTAACCACTAGAAAACTGGAAATGGCATTGTGACTCAAGTGGTAGGATGGTAGCCTTGAGCTGAAGAGCTCAGGAACAATGCCCAGGGTCAGGGGTAGGGCAGTAGCCTTGAGTTGAAGAGCTCAAAGACAGTACCCAGGCCCAGAGTTCAAACCCCATGACCGACCAAATAAATATTCAGCAAATGAGGAAGTGAATTTGTGGCTCAAATGGCAAAATCCCAACCTTGAGAAAAAAAGCTGAGCACGTGTGCAGGGTTCTGAGTTGGAGCCCTAATACCAGCACCAAATTATTTTTTTTTCCTGAAGTGTTAAGCTATCATGGAAGAGGAAAGTCATAATTAATTGTTGATGGTGTCCTGTCATTTATTATCAAACAAGAACTGATTTCCTTTTCAGAATGTAGGCCTTAAACATATGAGATGATAATACCCTTAAATTGATTTTCCCTTGGGTATATTTAGTAACTGTAAAGATGATCAAAGTTGATCTAATTTCCAGGTAATAATAAAGTCAACCAGTTTTTTTTTTGTCACTGTACTCATGCAGTAGGGTACCGGGATCTCTAGAAGACTATAACCAGTTTCAATCTCATACTTCAGAACATTCCCTTTTCTTCTGAGTGTGCCTTTATTTCTGTTTTGGAACTTAAAAAGAATAAGTAGTTGTACAAAGGAGTTGTCATTCACCAAGGAAGTTTATCAATTTAGTGCATGTTGACCAATGACACCCCTTTCAACATTCTTCTTTTTTTTAATTGTATCTTATTGACAGGGGATATACAGAGCGGTTATAGTTACATTCTTCAGGTAAGGGGTACATTTCCCTCCCCCCACCAGTCATCTTGTTCTTCCCTTCCCTTTTTGAAGTAAGCAGATTAACATACATACAATATACCAGGTTCCAAAGTCAAATATAGTAACAACGTGAAATAAACCATAAGGGATTCTATGAATTCATCCATCTTTCTTTGAAAAACCTTTATTATGGCCTCCTTTATGGCTTCTTCTTTTTCACTTATCACCTTGTTTATGGTTTCCTCTTGTTTAGCTATGGCTTCCTTATCTCTTTCTTTATATTTTCACATTTTTCATTAATGATGTTTATCAATGCATTTGTATAGCACTTGGAAAACTCTCCTCTAGGTTTGCCAGTGACTGTTCCATTGGCTGTTTACATTGGGTGGGGGATGTTGTTTCTTGATTTGACATTTTTCTTGAGTTTCTTGTTCTGCCCATTTGAAAATGGGAGCAAGATTAATACTAAACACGATTATAGTTTTTGAGATATAACCAACCTAGACCTCTGTAGCTGGCAGACTCTAGATGTTCACAAGTTTTGATTGGTGTTATCACTCTTTCTTTTTGTGCACTTACAGACCAGTCTAATACTTCCACTGATAAGCGATTTATACCCAAAACAATAAGCCTCTCAATCCAATCTCTATTGTCTTTAAGTCCCTCTGAGCCTAGAGAATAATTAAACACCTAGATATATAGTATTGCTCAACAGCCATCAAGTGTAGATCCGTGCAGTATAAGGGTTGAAAGACGAACAGAGGTCCAGAGATAGAAAAATAGAATGAGAGAGGTCCGGGGAGGTGCAAGAGGATTAACGTAGGAGTGTAAGAATATTGTAGTACTGAAGAAAAGGTATAGCGTAAGGATAACTGACCTAAGTTGGTAAGTAGGTAGCATATTTGAGTACAAAGTTTGGAAAGTATTAGAATAAAACTTATGTGTTGCTGCACGATTAACTCTTAGCCCAACCAGTGGCCTCACAGTGGACTATGGGATGGATCTGCGAGCTTCAGTCTGAGCGCGCTGGGCAGACGTTTTCTTTGCTGCTTCCAGGAGGCCTCCTTGGCACAGGCTGAAACTTTCTTAATAAGGACCAATAAGAATCACAACAAATCAGAGAAAGGCTGGATAAGTGGGACTGCATTAAACTGCAGAGCTTTTGTATGGCAAAGGACATAGCTAGTAAATTAAATAGGAAGCCTACAGAGTGGGAGAAGATCTTCACCAACCAAACAACGGACAAAGGCCTCATATCTAAAATATATCAACAACTCAAAAAATTGAATCACTCCAAAACTAAAAGTAACAACCATCCCATTAAAAGATGGGCCAAAGACTTAAAGAGAGTCTTCTCTGAAGAAGAAACAAAAATGGCACATGAAGAAATGCTCAACATCTCTGGTCATAAAAGAAATGCAAATCAAAACAGATTCCACCTCACTCCAGTTACAATGGCCAGGATCAGGAAAACGAATAACAACAGATGCTGGAGGGGATGTGGCCAGGAGGGATCACTACTACACTGTTGGTGGGAGTGCAAACTTGTTCAACCACTATGGAAAGCAGTATGGCAGTGCCTCAAAAGGCTAAACATAGAACTCCCCTATGACCCAGCAATTCCACTACTTGGCATTTACCCAACCATCCAAAATCTAGGGCATACTAAATCCACTAGCACAACAATGTTCATTGCAGCATTATTCACCATAGCAAAGATATGGAACCAACCTAGATGTCCCTCAGTTGATGAGTGGATCAACAAGTTGTGGTATTTGTACACAATGGAATTCTATGCTGCTGTTAGAAAAAACGACATCGCCCCATTTGTTAGGAAATGGAAAGTCTTAGAAAAAATCATATTAAGTGAAGTAAGCCAGACTCAAAGGAACTTAGGCTCAATGGTTTCCCTCATTTGTCATAATCAGTAGAAACCTTGGGCTCTACTAGCAGAGATCTGCAATAGAGCAAAACCTTGATACATAACGCCATATAGTATGAAGCTAATTGAAAGGACCTCCAGGATAATGAAACACAAGCCATATAACGAATGATTGTTGTCCTTAATGTACTATGTTATCTTTCATCTCCTTTGTTGTCCCTTTGGTATCTCATATTGTTACAGTATCTCTCTTTGTTATCTGATATATTGAATTTATTTGTATTTGGTTATTTGAAATTTGATAGGGAAGAGGGGAAAACCAAGACGGGGGGTGGGTGGTCGGTGGGGGGGAGGGTAATGGGTACCAAGACATGTGAAAGGGTATCAATGTATGTGAATTAATACACCATCTATCTGGCAAATATCATGTAACCCTTTTATTAATTACAATAAAAAATTATAAAAAAAACCATAAGGGGGGAAAGGGAAAAGAAATAACTTTGCATAATTTATTAAGAACAACAATCACAAATATTATTCTAACCCACCCCTCCCATCACACCCCTTCCCTCATATTATTTGTAATTTTTAGGTTGTGTATTCAATTTTTGCTATTTAACAAGGAAGTTTATGTATGCAGTGGATTTTGATCAGTGTTATCCCTTCAACATCTTCATGACCTACCCCTTTCCTTATGTTTTTCCTCAATTCTGTGGTATGTACAATGAGTTCTTGCCAGAGGGCGGGGACTTCATTCTTCTGCCCTTCTCCCTTTGCAAAAACCTATTTCCTGGCACTTATTTTGTGGGGCTTTTACTAAGTCTTTCTAAAGAATTATACCATTCAAACTCTCCATAGAGTCTATTATACTTCAGTTAATTCATTGTTAACCCATGCTTACCACCCAACATGTTTACTTTTAGATATTTAGGTACATTCCAGCTTCTACAAATGAAGGAAATCATGCAACCTATTCTTCTCTGGGTTGGTCTGACTTATCTTTTAAAACAGCATCTGATAGGGAGAGTACATTGGAAGATATAAATTTAGGAAGTACTTCTTTACAATACAATCTATTTGTAGGCCTAGAAATTCAAGTGGAGGAAAATAGATGATTAATGATTGATAGGAGCTACATCTAACTTCCTAACAACACCTATCTTCCTGATGCTTTAGGGGTGGCTTTCCAGGATTATAGGTAACTCACTAGGGTATATAGTGTGAATAGCACTGTTGCTAACCTACCTCAGTAAACCATGCCATGGGTGAAACAGATGTTGAGAGATTCAGGGATCAATATGAAGAAAACATCCTAAACCCCAGAAGGGAAATGTAAGTTTGTGAGTGTAAATGAAAATTTTAGAAAGGTTTGTTTCAGATAAGGTTAAATAAAAAGAAATAACTGTTCAGCATAAGACCAAAGTAGTATATTCCTGGGAGAGGATCACATAGACATAATAGCTTTGTGTATCCAACCATATAAAATTATATTTATTGAGCTCCAGGAAATAGAAACAAGATGTTTTCTATTTGTTTCTTTGTCTGTTTTGGGGATGGAGGGGGTACAGAAAGGATGGGACAAAGGGTGAACAAATGCAACAATGATACTCAATAGACCATATATTGAAAATGAACTATATAACTTGTAGGTGGGGACAAGAAGAAAAAACAGAGAAAGCAAGGGAAGGGGTGACACTGTTCAAAAGAAATGTATTATTTCTCTGACTTACTTAACCAAAACCTGTCTGTACAGCACCTTTACAAGAACAATACATTTTTCCATATATTTTATTGTAATGAATAGAAGGGTTACATTATATTCACCAGATAGAAGGTGCATTACTTCACAAACATTGATACCCTTTCTCATGTCTTGATCCCCATTTCCCTTCCCCCACCCCCACCCCTCATCTTGTTTTCCTCCCTTCCCTATCCAATTTCAAATAACCAAACACATGTATAACATTATATCAGACAACAAGGTAAATACAGAAAAAGCTAACTAAATGAAATGAACTCTAGGCTATGAAACAAGAGGTTTATATTTGTGATTGTTGTTCTTTATTTTTTGTTTTGTTTTTTTTGCCTGTTGTGGGGCTTGAACTCAGGGCCTGAGCACTATCCTTAGACTTTTCTCAAGGGTAGAGCTCTACCACTTGAGCCACAGCACCATTTCCACCTTTTTTCTATGTATGTGATACCGAGGAATTGTACTCGGGTCATCGTTCATGTTAGGCAAGCACTCTACCACTAGGTCAAACTCCTGGCCCATGATTGTTGTTCTTAATGTACTATTTGATATTATTTCTTTTCTCTTTTTTTCCCCTTGTGGTTAATCTCATGTGGTTACTATCTGACTGTGTTACCTGGTATATTACATATATATATATATATATATATATTTGTTTGTTTACCTGAACAAGGGAAGGGAAGGGGAAAACCAAGATGATTAGATGATTGGGAGGGATGGGAGGAGGGAAAAGAGGACAAAAACCTGAGAAAGGGTATCAATGTTCAAGAAGTAATGTACCCACTACCTGACAAATGTAACCTTAACCCCGATATACATTACCCTGACAATATAATACAATTAAAAAAATAAGAAAACAGCTGTTCAATGAAAAGACTGCCCATTCAAATTTCTAAAATATTTCCAAGGGAATAAATTTTGAATATTTTTTAAAAGAAAGTATTCTAAATAATCCTCTTCTGAAAATTAGCTCTTCCCTGAGGACTCTGTCATGTTAGCATAGTGATTGTGTGGTTGAAGTCAAGTTGCTTATGAGTAGTACAATATCACTTCCTTGTTGAGAAGTAAACGATATATACATATTATTCATCCATATATGTTTCATGTATATATATATATTACATATAATATATACAGATATATGTGTATCTATATAGATATTTATCTGTACCTATAGAGACATATGTAATCACATTTTCCTAACCATTTGTCTGCATAGGGGCTATTTCAATATCTGTGCTGCAATTAACATGGTTGTTCTGGTGGCTTTACTATAACCTTGTTTGTGCTGAACTGGATAAATGTCCAGGAATGAGATTTCTAGGCATAGGGTAGTTCTATATTTTGTTTTCTGAGGAACGATCATATTGTTTTCTAGAGTGGTTAAGAGTGTTACATTCCTATCAATAGTGTGTTAGAGTTGCCTTTAGGCTGCATTATTTCCAACATTTTTTGTTGTTCCTTTGTTTTCTTTTTATAATGCCCTTGCAAGAGATTACATGAAGTGACTTACCAAAGAAACAAAGGTTGCATTGCTTCCCTCATTTGTGGAGCTAGAATGAGCCTATAAATTTATAAGGGAACAATGAATTCTTGACTGCATTCTGTCCCTCTCTTTATGGCTGAATTGCTTATGCTCTCCCCCCCCACTCTGCCACCTACCTTGCTTTCTTGCAAGTGCTTATTTTGTTAGGTTTTGATTTGTGTTTCTAGAAAGTTACACTATTTGAATTCTCCATAGGGTCTACTATGCTTCAGTTAATTCACTATCCAGTGTGTTTATATCACAAAAGAGAAGGCTGGGTTGAAGAGTGTAAGAAATATGAAGGGGTAACTCTGATGAAGATATAAACTGCTTTGTTAAATGGCACCTCCTTTGTACAACTAAAGGTAGTTTTTAAATAATTTTAAAAAGAAAAAAAGTACAAAAAAGATAAACGAAGCTTCTCTTCGACCATTCCATTAATATGTGTTGCCCATTCAACCAATACTCAGAGGGTCCCAGCATGCTCTATTTTCTCATGTTATTTCCTACTTCCTATATGACCCCAAAGTCCTTCCTTTCCATCCTCTTTCATCAGATCCTTCTTCAAGTTATTTCTAGGTACAGAGATCATGGAATCCTCATCAAAACACTTGTTGAAATAAATAATAATGGAATAAATCCATAAGCACCTAAATTGTGCTTTTTTGATATAATTTCTCAAAAGTTGATACTAGAAATAAGTAAGGTTTCAGAATTCTTTTTTTCTTTTATAGACCAAGAATTTAGTGAACAAATATTAGTAAGTTTGATGCTTGTTTTGAATTGTGAAATTCTAGGAAAGTAAACTAGCTTTATAATTTTATTAATTTCCAACAATAAACTTCTGACAATTTCAAATCTTATCCAGTTATGCATTTCAGAGTAAACATTTTCTCTTCTATCCTCCTGATTTCAGGCAATGAACTCTTAACAGCATTTAAATATGTTACTTCATTGTGTACTTTTTTATCATGTTATTGTCAGGGTAATGTATGGAGGGGTTACAGTTATATTCATCAGGCAATGTATGTATTCTCACACACTGATACCCCTTCTTATGTTTTTATCCCCCTTTCCTTCTCCCCACCCCTCCCAATCATCTTGTTTTCCCCCTTCCCTTCCCTATTTCAAATGAACATATATATAATAGACCAGGTAACAAAGTAAGATACTTTTATGTGAGAAACCCTGCTATATCTAAATAATACAACCGAAATGATGACAAAATAAAGTTTAAAGTGTTGCTGCCATTTCTGGCTAGAGATCTTATTGTTGGTACATACTGGAATGTGTTATTCTTCTGAGTAATTACCTGTTAGTTCTAACAAAAATTAAATAAATTTAACTAGAACGACTCTCCCACCTGTCATTTCTTTAACATTTTGCCTTTAAATTTCCTTTATGATAATTAAACTAAACAAAATGCATTTCTTTTCTTCCAGTTCCCTTGTTTAGGAAAAAGTGCATGTGGATCCCTAATTGTATTATCTTTGTTTATACTGGACTTCCTCTTCAAAATTCTACCCCCAATACACTTTTGACAGAATACTTCCCTTTCAGAGAGGTAGGAAATCATGCCCATTTCCAGTTGAAGCAGTCTAGAATGTAAGGGTAGGCTGCCAACATGGCATTTTCATTCAGTAGTGCTAATCCCCACATCCAAACCTGTCAGTCATCTGTCTGGATGATCGTATTTCAGCTTTTATTTCAGCAACCAGAAAAATCCAGACCTTTATTTTTAAGAGCAAAGCTTGCTGTTGGACTAACTTTGTACAGACTGCCCCCAGCACATTGTCTGTGCTTAGTGACCTAGAGGAGAAAAGGCCCATTATATCCAGAAATGTTAATGTTTCAACACAGGAAAGGACAGACAGAGAGGTACAAACCAACACAGGTCATCTTTCCTTTGTGCTGGATTTGGTTTCTGAATTCCTTCCTGAGAAAGGGTTCCGGCTGTAATTTTTCCCATGCCAGCTCAGCGGATAACATCTTTGCATCCTCTCTCTGTTCTGCCTGCTCTTTTACATTTACAATAAAGTACACAATGCCTGGTATTATGCTGTCTTATAAACTAGTGACAGCCCCTGCTCATGGCTGTAAATTGTAGATAGGAAGTAGGATGCAGGATAACACTATCTGACCATCTGTGACATAAATCTTTGAGTTCTGTCCATGAAATCTGTGATTTATGATATGCTCAAATTCAAGTCATTGATCATCCAATGAGTTGATCATTCAATGACTGATCATTATTTTAAAAAAAGGATGCATTAGCCACAGGAGCTACAACTTTTCCACAAGGTTCCCAGGCCCTTGTTGTAATGCTCAGAATAAAAAATACCCTCAAAACACAAATCAATGAATAAACATTCTGCATTTTGCTTATCACTGCTTCTCTTAAAGAAGAAAAAAAGCATATAGCAGGATCATTTATTCAAATTATAGGGGTGAAATCAGAAAAAAAAACACCTAACTTCATTCACAGAAAGGCAAGAATTTATCTCTTAGGTACAATTCCAATATGACATCTTTCCATTATTTCCTTCCAGATAAAGATAAATCACCCTCAGAATAACAAGATGGTCTTAGCCAGTTTCCATTCAGTTCGAAATATCTATTCTCTATTCTCGGGGTCAGACACAAAAGAATGAGGCATTCTGGATCTCCAGTGCAATGAGGTCAAGGAAAACTCCAGGGAACATAGAATGTGAGTAAATGACAGGGCATGCCTGAGCAGGGGTTGGGGCTGTGATTAACCTTGCAAGATGGTGCTAGTTTGCACCTAGGAGGTATCTGATCTTTACCCTGATCTGCCTCATCTATTTATAGGTACATTTGGTTCCAAATTAGCTATTCCAGTTGGAGAGGAACCAGGCTTAGTAGAGCTATATGCAAATTACTCCATGTCTTCCACTGATTAGATATTTAGTTTTGACCCTCACACTGCATAAGACCCTACTCTCATCCACAAAACGGTAAGAAAACCAACACATGCCTGGAGCAGGCAGCTCACACCTGTAATCCTACCTATGCAGGAAGCTGAAATCTTAGGTCTGTGATTGAAAGCCAGCCAGGCAGAAAGGTCTTAGAGGTTCTTACCTGTAGTTAATCACCAATAAAGCTGGAGATGGAGATGTGGCTTAAGTAGTAGACCACCAGCTTTGATTGAAAAAGCTAAAGGGTAACATCTAAGCCTTCAGTTCAAGTCCTGAAACTTGCACCAAAAACAAACAAAAAAGAATATATGTGCACAAAGCTTGCTTTATATATCTACAAATGTCTTCTTTGCAGCAACAAGCACAATACATGCCATTTCCTAGAAGTGTTACTATAACAAACATCATCACCTTGCTGTGCTGTGCAAAGCATTTTCATATGCATTCCCATTGCACCTTCCCTGCACAGGTTATCATCTGAGAGTCTTAACCAATTATTAATAACTTGGAAATTAATAAATTGGAGGCACTGATCAAGATGCATTGCATTCACTTGAAAATTGTAGACTCTATGAGTACTTAATAACAAAATTAAAAACAAATAACTTGGAAGCAAGTGAAGTGTCTCTCTCTACATTTGCACTAACAGGTAGCCACAATAATTCAATGCTTCATATGTTTGAAATTTTCAAAAGAATTTTATCAGTAATCTTTTGGATCCTCGGGTGATTTTTTCAAATTGGCTGAAGTTCAGGGAAAACCAAGACAATTGTTCCAAACCTTAATTGATGAACATCTGAGTTGTTCAGTGAGAATGTAGATACCTGTAATACACAAATAAAGACTGTATAGTATTATACCCAGGTGCTGGTGATTCATGACAGTAAGCATAACTACGCAGGAGATTAACATCTGGGAATTGAGTTTTGAAGTCCTCACAGCCAGGGAAGTCCATGAAACTGTCATTTCTAATTAACTGTCAAAAAGCCAAAATTAAAGTTGTAGCTCAAGTGGTAGAGAGTCAGACTTGAAGGAGAAAATGAAAAGCAAAATAAGACTTCAAGATACAACATTCTCCAGAAAGGGGATGTCCCCAAGAGAGCTAGGCAAGCTCTCAAAGTTGAAGTTAATGCTTTATTTTGTATTGAGCTGTAATTATCTGTGGCATAATGCCAACTGCAAGGACAACAGTGCCTTGCAGTAACTTTATTGTCTGACCCTCCTTGAACTTTCTGGAATGTTATTAGGGACATTGAGCTAGGACATAGTAATTTTCTTGTAGGTTATCAGCATAATTTACAAACTGTTGTTTCTTTATCTTTCAAATCATTAACATACTGTGTAGCTTCTATCCACTGAAGGAAATCAGGTCATTCACTCAGCTGACGACATTTAAGTACAGAATTTTATCATTTTTTGTCTAGCAGTTTACCTCTAGAGAAACAATTTACTCTTCCAAACTCAGGCTATATCCATGTGTATATATTTGTGTAGGGGCTGGTACAGAGATTTGAGTACAAGTCCTGGACACTGGTCTCTTAGCATTTTGGCTCAAGGCTACTGCTCTACTACTTGAGACTGACCTCTACTTTTTACATTTTGGTAGTAAGTTGAATATAATACAGTCATGAACTTTTCTATTTGGACTGGCTTCAAATCACAAACCTCATATCTCAGCCTCCTGAGTAGCTAGAATTACAGGCGTGAGCCATCAGTGTCCATTTTTCAAGATATATATATATATATATATATATTTACTTTTATTTTCAGAGTGATAAACAGAAGAGTTACAATCACATACATAAGGTAGTAAGTACATTTCTTCCCTTATTTTTCCACACTTTTCCTCAAGCCATATTTGTGTATAGCCTTCATAACCTTCCAGTATAGTCAAAGATCTCCAGATGGAATTACTTGGAAATCAGGGTTTTGTTCCCTCCAAGATATTGAGTCTCTTGCACAACTCACTTTCTTCATCTACTAAAGAGATTATGTATAGACATCTTAGCTTCCAAATATTGTGTGGTTCTTTACCCTGTTCTGACACGTAGAAAACAGCGTAACAGAGATAAATTCTCTCCACGTTGAAACATTAGTTCCTAAAATTCCATCATTGTCATTTGTTAGGGCCAATCATTAAACTAAAATCTCCCTAATTCAGTCCAATATTGATATACAGTGAAAACAATAGAGCTTTATTTAATGTGTTAATGAATATCACTCCTGATTAAACAGCTTGATTTTTGTTTCCTTTGTTATTGCAAGTGATCTTTGCCTTTCTGAATTAATTTGTACTATTTTATAAAATAATTTACACACATTTACTTCTCAGATTTTTTGTCTTTGAGCATCTGGTGCTTTCTTTTTTGTCTATGTTTCATAAAAAACAAAGAAACTGAAAATAAGTGCAATAGTTTAATGTAATCAATACATACACCCAGTCTGCTGACAAGGGTTCTAGACTTTCAGTGTTAGTTGACTGCATATGTGAAACTCAGTTGCCACCTCTGGAGGGGCCTCAAAGCTGCACTGTGAATAGTCTATTCTAGAAAATCATCACAGGCCAGTCATGAGCATCTTCAGAATTACTAGCTATTCTGCTACAATATGGACTGAGTATTTGGCACAACCATTACTAACAGCCTGCACTCACAAAAAGAAATGATTTCTGTCAGCCAAGTGCTGGTGGCTCACACCTGTAATCCTAGCTACTAAGGAGGCTGAGATCAGAGTAACACCATTCCAAGCCAGCCCGGGGAAGGAATGCCTGTGAGACTTTATCTACTTTAACCAACAGAAAACTGGATGTGGAGCTGTAGCATAAAGTGGTAAAGTGCCAGCCTTGAGAAAAAGAGCTCAGGGACAGTGTTCAGATCATGTGTTCAAGCCCCAGACCAACAGCAACAACAACAATAATAATTTCTGTGAACTTTCCTGCTCTTATCTTTTGAGAAATGGCCTTCATGACTTATGTCTGTTCAAACTATTCTCTTTCAGCCCTTTAATCTACTTGAAATCCAGTTTAGGGAACTTTAATTTGATTTTTACTTTTGCTTAATCAATTTTAATTTTTAATTAAAAATTAATTTTGTTACCCTTGCTTTTTCTCTCCCATTTTTCCCTCCTATTCCACCTACAAGTTGAATAGTTTGTTTTCAACAGTGTCCAGTGAAATACCATTACTGTATTTGTTTATCTTTTGTCCCTCCATTTCTGTATCTCCCCTTACATTCTCAAATACATATTAACAAATAGTTAAAAAAAAAAGAAAAAAACCCTCTTGTTTCCTTCATCTGGAGTTTAGTCATAAGAATTTTGTATGCTCAGATACAAATAGGCATTAGGAATTTCTGTTCCTCTCCTAAGGACACTCTTTTTATATGTATATATGTTCTTTTTTAATATTTTTATTGTAATTAATAAAAGAGTTACATGATATTTGCCAGATAGAAGGTGCATTAATTCACATACATTGATACTCTTTCACATATGTTGGTCCACATTACCCTCCCCCGTAGCACACTCATAAAAATATTCTAAATAGTTTTATTTTATTGATTTTCTTTGTTCTGGTACCAGAGCTTGAATTCAGGGCATGCAAATATCCCTCTGCCTTTTCACTCAAAGCTGATACTCTACCGCTTGAGGCACACCTCTTGTATCAGCTTTTTTGCTGGTTAATTAAAGATAAGAATCTCTGCTATCTGTCTGTTCAGGCTGACTTCAAACCTCAATTGTCAGATCCCAGCCTCTTGAGTAGCTAGAATTACAGGTGTGAGCCACTGACACCTGGCTCATTTTTATGTTGATTAATTCATAGGATTGTATAACCTGCTACTTACTCAGCATGTGCAATGATCTAATCAAGGTAATTAGTCTTTCGCTCACCTTGAGATTTTGCCCTTTGTTCATGTGGAGAAACTGGGAAGTCCTCTTTTGTAGTTCTGTATATGGCGGGAGTAACAAATTGTGATGCGCTTAACGTTTTAGTACTGTAGGGAGCTTCAGAAGTGATTTCCTCCTCTGTGACCATATCTTGGTGCCTGTGTCTTCACTTAGGACAATCATTCTAGGGGCCTATCATCAAATGCATGAAGATCTCTTTTAAATATTTAGGTTACCTCTTGTCTGATAATTTGACCAGAAAGGCTGTTTTTCCCTTCGTGACAGTATGTCACAATTGGGTCTAGATAATGATTCCTTCTCATTCCAAATTTAGTATTAGCTCATACTTTTGATTGCTCTGGTCAAATTTACTGTATCATCTAAGTGCGTACCTTATGAGAAATGCTTTGTTCAATTTTTTTGTTCAGTAAGTTTTGCAGCTCATTTAACTTGCTGAGGTCCTTCTGAACCAATGAAATACATTTGTAGTATCGGTTCATCTTTTTTTGGTAATTTTATTTTATTTTATTTATTTTTTTGTGGGTCATGGGGCTTGAACTCTGGGTCTAGGCACTGTCCTTGAGCTCTTCAGCTAAGGCTACTGCCCTAACCTTTGAACCACAGTGCCACTTCCGGTAGAGATAAGAGTTTCATGGACTTTTTAGTTCCTGGGCTGGTTTTTGAACCGTATTCCTCAGTTCTCATCTTCCTGAATAGCTAGGATTATAGGCGTGAGCCAACTAGCACAGCTGTAATTTATTTTTTTGTCAGTGTGATGTATTGAGGGGTTACAGTTACATTAATAAGGCAATGAGTGCATTATTTCTGGACCACTTTTACTCCTTCCCATGTTATTCTCCCACTTTCCTTCCCTGCCACCCCCAACCAGTCCATCTTGAAATATTTTATTGTATTATAAGCCCACTGAAATTGTGTTTCTCTCTGTAGTAGGTAATAACAAACTTTTTCTTTGCCTGTAAATTCTTAAACTCTTCTGTCATCCCTTTAGTTCCTACATGGAATGGAAACTGTCCCAGGCCACATGTAACTGATTGAATCTTTACCATTATATAACTCTAACTAAAGTATCAGCTATGAAATTAGAGATTTCTTCCAGATAGTAGTTCCCTAGTTTCATATCACATAGCTTAGATAAGCTATGATGTTCCTATAGACTTTGGCACACAGTAAACTGTGAGCTATTTCATCAGTACTGATGATATTTGTAATGGTGCAATTGGTCCTAACCAGTAAGGGAAAAATACTAAAAGCATTTTAAAAAAAGTTGTGGAAAAGGGGGCAGGGAGTTTGGCCTAGTGGTTAAAGTGCTTGCCTAGCATGCATGAAGACCCGGGTTCGATTCCTCGGTACCACATACATAGAAAAAAGCCGGAAGTGGTGCTGAGGCTCAAGTGGTAGAGCTCTAGCCTTGAGAAAGTCCAAGGACAGTGCTCAGGCCCTGAGCTCAAACCCAGGACTGGCAAAAAAAAAAAGTTGTGGAAAATTCATCATGAACACAAAAATATAGTCAAAGCTCCATGCACAAAAGATTCTGTAAAGAACCCAAGATGCAGTGTTGAGTCTCTCCAGAATTCAACTTCCTCTCTGCTTGAATGGACATACAGAACCAATAACAGTGAGATGACACTTGGCACTCAGCAAGGCAAAGGAAGTGCTTCTAATGTGTAATGCCTCCATGTTTTGGAAGATATGTACACACTATCATCATCCTTGAGGGAGAATGAAGAAATACAGAACTCTGAAAAAGATACAAGATTTTCATGATTCCTGTACTGTCACCCATACGATCAGGCCTGCAATGAGAGTTGTCTATAAAACCTATGCCTTCTCTCCTTTCGTATTTACAATCTTATCAGCGGGGTCCAGCTCCCACGAGGTCCTGTTATATCAGTTTAATACTGAGTGGTAAGCTTCTTGAAATTCAACACATCACAGATCTTCAGGAAGGCAGATTGTATTTCACTTGCTTGCATCTTACTTTTACATAGCAAACTGGAAAGTGCTGTACAAATGTTGGCAACTCATGACAATTCTGTCTGTTGTATTTTCTGTTCTTTATGGAAGCTGTGTATACACGGAGCTTTATACTTTAGGTTCCATATTTCCTTCTTACCAAGCTCTCAAGTGTTCACAAAGAAGCCTGGTACTTGATTAGGGTCTGGTGTCATCAGTTGATACATGACTGAAAAAAGTGATAACAACAGACTTGTTCTTTATAGAAAAGACACTCATATGGAGATGTTTCATGAGATGCAAATGCTGAATAACAGACAATATTATTAGAGAAATCCCATGTGATATTTCTGGTCCATGTGGCTCAGTCATCCACTTACTCCATCATCCATAGCAAAGCTCTGCTGGGTCCTCAGACTGACCCTTTTCCCACTGGCACTGTCACTGAGAAACCTACTGAAATTCTTTCTTCCGTTTCTCCTTTCCTCCCTTTTCCCTCCCCTCCCTCCCTCTTTTTCTTTTTTTCTCTCTTCCTTTCTCTTTATTTGTTCTCTTTCTTTTTCTCTGTTTTTCTTACTCTTTCTTTCCTTTTCTCTTTTATATCCATACTGGAGCCTGAACTGAGGGCTAGGAACTGGGCTTTAGCTTTTATATTTCAAAGTGGTCACTCTACCACCTGAGTCATTCCTCCATGCTTAGATTTGGGGTTCCACTGGAGATAAGAATCTCTCATACTACCCTGCCTTAGCTGACTTTGAATTGAGATCCTTTGTTCTCAATCAGCTGAATATCTAAGTTTATAGGCATGAGCTGCTAGTGCCCAGAAGAGATATTTCTTTCTGTTTGTTCATGTAATGAACATGTTAGATCTATACTCACAGTTTTGGCACATAATACCATATGGGGAAACTTGATGATATGGCTTGTGAAGCAAGTTTACTTTCTCTTTACATATATTGTCCTCCTATATTCCAAATATGATTCCCAAGTTCTAAGTAATATTGCAAATTTCTAGATATCTGTGACCCAATTTGTTCTCTCACATAATACTATTTGCTTCATATGGCACAATGCCTTAATCATATGATAAATTTTGGCATTTTTCCAGTAGAGAAACTTTCTGCTTACCTCTTCATATTTTTGAGCTTCTTTTCAAGTAACTGAAAGGCTTAGAATATTTTGTATAAGACTTCTTTCTTGTCTCAGGCCTTCTGTGGGAGAAAAAAGAAAGAATCCTTTGATGTAAATCTTTTTTGATGTAATCCTTTTCCAATATTAATCTTATTCATTCTGTGTCAGTCTTTAATTACTATTAGCCCTTTAATCTGGCCACGTGTGACAAAAGTTGATTCCACAAAAATATGACTCTGGTTTCATGAATTACAGGGTTTTTCTCTTTCCACTAAATAAGGTTTTATTTGCTTTTAGAGTTTTGTTATTGCTGCTGTTAGTTTTCTTTCTTTTTCTAGGAAAAAATCCATATTTTTGTAGGACCATGAAATATCCTTTTAGTCTCAAAATCCTCATGATTTTCTATAGTATATGTATTCTATTTCTCACATTTGATGTCACCATGTGGATATTTATGATGTATTCCTACTAAAATATTATTGTATTTCCTAGTTCTATAATCTTTTATAAGAGAGGACTGTTTTTACATTAGCCATTTTATGTTCCTCATCTTCACAAAAAAATCACTATGGAATTGGACTTTTTGTTGTTGTTCTCAATGAAGAAATAAATCTTCTTGAAACTGGTCTTAACTGTCCACATATATGAATAGAGTCTCATAAATGCCTTCATTTTGGCTAATTTGTTGATTTTTTTCATTTTTGTTTTGTGTTTTGGGAGGGCCAAATAGTTAAAGAAAAAAGTTTGCATCTAAAGAAGGAATAGGGCATTAATTGTGGATAATTCCATTCCCCAAACCTAAAAGAACCAGAGCTAAATTGAGCTGAACTACACTAGTAACTTCCAAGACAATTTCTTAAGGAATATAAAGTTACCTCAACTCAGCAATAGTCAGCCACAACAACTGCCTAGAAAACAATCAAGTGCCAGAATCTGGCTTCATATACAATCTCAAAATTCATGATCTGGCTCCATTAATATAAAGGCAAGAAAAAAATGTTGATCTAAGGGAATAATCCTTTTTCCAGATAGTGCCACTGATTTATAGTTACTATCTTCGCTACTGGCTACAAGTAGGAGCTTCTTTCTCTGAAAGTTATTAAATATCATTAACTCCTTCCACTTTGGGTAGTGTTTAATACCTCTGTGGTTCACAAAGTAAATTCTGCAAGCTTAAGAATAATTCATTCTGCATATAATCCCACAAAACTTCAAGACACACAGTATAGACAGTGTTGCAAGTCAATCTGCAAATAAAAACTCACCCATTGTACTTTCCAGTTCTTCTTTTTTTTTTTTTTGCCAGTCCTGGGCTTGGGCTCAGGGCCTGAGCACTGTCCTTGGACTTTCTCAAGGCTTAGCACTCTACCACTTGAGCCTCAGCACCACTTCCAGCTTTTTTTCTATGTATGTAGTACTGAGGAATCGAACCCGTGTCTTCATGCATGCTAGGCAAGCACTCTATCACTAGGCCAAACTCCCGGCCCCCATTTCTTCTTTTTGCTGTAAAATGTTTACCTTTCCCTACACAAAAAGTTTTTAATTACTACGCAGGTGCTTACCATATTCTGTACTCCTGAGGCTAGGAGAAACATGGTGACTCATTTATTTCCAACCCCAAATTTCTCCTGTAATGCAAGGAAACATGTAATATACTAAGAGCATGGAACTTGAAGTGTGCAATGGCTTAAAGTCAGATATGGTGCTACTGGTACTATAGCTTCAGGCAAACTAGACTCCAAACTGATGAGCTCTTTCTCTAGGGACCAACTTTTCTGCCTCCTCAGGCTCTCAGCAGGATTAAATAAGATGGCGCTTGACCCAGTGGCTCATGATAAGTAAAAGTATTCACTTAATGTAACAACCCAAGTGAGATATTAATGATTATGTTTAATAACCATTAACTTAAATAAGAAACCATTAACTTATTCATAGCTTATTAATAACCAGTACTGGACCTCAGTTTTTGGTCCACTTTCCAGTGTCTTCTACTTATAGTGTGCTGAGAAGTTTTATGTTGTGTATTGTATGATGTAGAATCTTTTCATTTCTTTTTAACATTTTTATCAGTACGCATTTATTTTACTAGGGGTCTAAATTTATACATGCAAAATTTATACATACAATTTTATACATGCAAAAAATGTACCCCAATCAAACTTGGCCCCTCTTTCTCCCATCTATTTCTTTTTTTAAAGAAGGGTCTATTTTTTTAAAATAATTTATTTATTGTGTTTATGTGCAATCAAGGAATTGCTCCCAGGGCCTCATGCATGTCAGGCAAATACTCTGTCACTGAGCCACCATCCTAGCCCTCCTATCTACTTCTTCACACAATTTCAACAGATTTCATTAGTTTTTTTAATACATCCCTATAAACTATTTTAACCATACTTACCTTCATTCATTTTCAAATTATTTTGTTGTTGACAATTCATTTCTTTTTACATAGTTTGATTATAGTTATTAAAGTCAAACAATACCAAAAATCCTTTCATTCAAAACAGTCTCTTATCCTCCATCCATATTTCTAATTCTTATTTACTTGTAGCTCTTTTACCATATTTTCCTATAATTTAAGGTTTTATAAATAGAATGTTTTAGCTAGCAAATTAAATAGAAAGCCCACCGAGTAGGAGATTTTCACTAGCCATACTACAGACAAGGGCCTCTTATCTAAATATACCTAGCTAAAAAAAAAAAATGAATCCTGGGGCCGGGAGTTTGGCCTAGTGGTAGAGTGCTTGCCTAGCATGCACAAAGACCCAGGTTTGATTCTTCAGTACCACATACATAGAAAAAAAAACTGGAAATGGTACTGTGACTCAAGTGGTAGAACTCTAGCCTTGAAAAAATCCAAAAACAGTGCTCAGGCCCTGAGTTTAAGCCCAGGATTGGCAAAAAAATTGAATACCATTAAAACAAATCCTCAAAAAAAAAAACCCATCCCATTAAAAGATGGGCTAAAAACTTAAAGATGACTTCTCTGAAAAGAACATAAGAATGGCCAATAGACACATGAATAAATGCTCAACATCTGTGTCCATATAAGAAATGTAAATCAAAACAACTTTGAGATTCCATCTCACTCCAGTTAGAATGGCCATGATCAAGAAATCTAATAACAACAAATGCTGGTGGAAATGTGGCCAAAAAGTAATAATACTACACTGATAGTGGGAGTGTAAACTTGGTCAGCCACTATGGAAAGCAATATGGTGATTCCTCAAAAAAACTAAACATATTATATGGCCCGATGGTGTGTTTAGATTTTAGAGGAATCACCATATTGCTTTCTACAGTGGTTGAACAAGTTTACAGTATTTTACCTTGATATATAGTATATATGTTTATTTGGTTATTTGAAGTAGGATAGGGAATGGGGGAAAACAAGATGAGGGGAGGGGGTGGAGGAAGGGGTGTGGGGACATGAGAAAGGGTACCAATGTTTGTGAAGTAATTCACATTCTATCTGGTGAATATAATGTAACCTTTCTATTAATTACAATTTAAAAAAGACAAAAAAATAAACATAGAGCTCCCCTATGACCCAGCAATCCCATTCCTGAGCATTTGCACCAGTGTCCAAAAACAAAAGCACATTAAAGCTACTAGCACAACCATGTTCATTGCAGCATTATTTACCATAGCAAAGATATGGAACCAACCCAGATGCTACACAGTAGATGAATGGATTAAGAAGATGTGACACTTATACACAATGGAATTCTATGCTGCCATCTGAAGGAATGACATCACCCCATTTGTAAGGAAATGGGAAGACTTGGAAAAAATCATATTAGTTGAAATAAGCCAGACCCAAAGAAACATAGGCTCCATGGATTCCCTCATTTGTAATAATTATTACAAATGTAGCATTCTCCTAACAGAAGATCATAATAGCTCAAAAGCTATGTACATATGGTCATATAGGGATGAGAGTAAGCAAAATGAACTCTAGGATATAGAAACAAGAGGTTTATCTTTGTGATTATTGTTCTTAATGTACTATCTGAAGTTATTTCTTTTCTCTTTTATTCCCCTTATGGCTAATGTCATGTGGTTACTGTATCTGACTTTGTTACAAAGTATATTATATATATTATATGTGTGTGTTTATTTGTTTATTTGAAATAGGGAAGGGAAGGAGGAAAAAAAGATGGGGTGAGGGAAGGGAAAGTGGGACAAAAACATGAGAAGGGGTATCAAAGCTTGAGAAGTGATATAACTACCTTAAGAAGATAACAGTAACCCCTCTTTACATTACCCAACAATAAAATACAATAAAAAATTTTAAAAACATTTGGGTAGAAAAAAACAAATAGCATATTTATAATTCTACTTTTTAAGTCTCTTTTAGCAGATTTTTGTCTTTTTGTTTTTTTTCTTATTGTATTTTATTGAAAGGGTAACATATAGAGGTGTTACAGTTACAGATTTTAATTGTAGATTTCTTTAGTGTGAAAACTTTTTAACCATGTTTTGAGGTAGATTTCTTAGTGTGAAAGGTAGGATTGAGATATATTTTCCTCCTTCTCCAACAGACTTTCTCTTCCTCCTTACTCACAATATAAAAAGAGTAATGTGAGTTTGTATACCTATGAAAATGGTGTTCACTATTGAACCAAATAAATACTATCAGCACTCATTTCCCAAAGAGTATTGTAGGTTGTGTGGTTGCGTTAGTTGTTTTTATGTACATAGTTCTTCCCCCAAATCATTCCAAAATCTTTGTCAGGCATATCAGGTTCCTGATTACGCATTGATTCTTTATTCCAGCCTGGAATGGCTATGCCGTGGTCTCCGAAGAGATGCCAGGCTCATATGGCATATGCATTTCCTATGTCTTCTGTTTCTATCTCACACCTGGTTTCCTGGTCTTTAGTTGTTATAGTCCATTAAGTGAAAGAAACACATTTACTACTAGCTTTTCTAAGGAAGGCTGCATGTGACGTTCTATTTTTAGTTTTTTTTAAGTTCTAAACTATACTCTGTTCTGACATAGTATTGAAAATTGCTTTATCTTCATGATTTCATTGCTTTCTAAAGATCACTCTTTATTTCTGTTTTATCTTTGCTTAGTATGTATTAATAGTGCAAGTGGGTATAATGTGAAAATTCTATTGATGGTTAAATGTGTTTTGAGCAAGTTCACCCCTTGTATTATATTCCCTGCATTATATTCCGTGTATTGTGTTATATTCCCTGGAGCCTCACTTTTTCCTCAGTATCAGTGCATAAATGCAGGACCTTGCACTTCTAGGTAGGAACTCTACTACTTGAGCTATGCCCCCAGCCCATTTTGCTTTAGTTTAGAATAGTCTCAGCATTTGTTCATGTTGGACTAAACTAAATTCCTGCCAATCTTAGCCTCCCAAGTAGATATGTTTATGGTAGAAGCCAGCAGGCTCATCTCCTCCCTTTTTAGAAATATTTGGAGGGTTTTTAATTACACTGTCTTCATACATACATGAATCTTCTTCAGCTCTAAGCACTTTCTCTTTTTCCTCTTCTCCCTCCTGCTAATCCCTCCTTCCCCAAAGTACTTCTTTTATATTCAAGTCCCATTATTAATACTTTTAGAAATATAGACCTAGATTTAACATTTAAGCAAAATCATACTATATTTTGCTTTTTGAGTTTGGCTTATTTCACCCCACCCATTTTCCAGAAAACCATATAATTTCAAATGTTGAATCTTTTCTTAATCACAGTCTTTAGAAATTCTACCCTTCTATATTTTGATATAGCTCTTTCTTCATCCATTACTTTGACAATTCCTTTGCCCCCTTTACTTTACAAATTTATGTTCTGCAATCCTAGAATTTTAAAAATCAATTTCGGTTTTGTATTATATTTTACACAGCTGGGGTAGGGGGTGGTGGTATTGAAACTCCAGATTTCATGCATGCCTGACAACACCCTCTGCCTCTGTATCAGTTTTCTATAATCTCTTGTACCGTTGCCTATTTGTTCTCTTTTTCTACAAACTTCCACCACTAATTCTCTAATTCTCTTTATTCTTTTTCTCAATATTTTTAGTATTGGTATCTTTCATAACTTCTATTCAGATTCCTGAAATAGTTGTTGTTTTTATTCCTGCTGGATTATTATTATCCTCCTGGTTTTATGGTGCTATGTCATCATAGTAGTTTTTTCCTTCCTTACCTCAGTCTTCCAGAAACCACTAGTTAACTCTCTCCTGAATCTATGAATGGATTTTTTACAGTTGATTTGAGTGAGATAGTCTTATCTCATTTCTGGTGACTTTTGGCTTTTATTACACTATTAAATGAGGCATTAATATGCAATTTGGAAATCTTTCATGATTTTTTGGAATTTGCTGGCTGATGTTCTTTCCTTCAGGTACCTAATGTTTTGTTGGGAAAATCCTAAGTCTTTATGTTTGTTTTCTCTCCATCGATATTTCCAAAGAATTGCTCTCCAATACCTAAATAAACATGTGTATAGGGTGAGTTAAGTGTGGGAAAGTTGTGAGGGATGAGATTTATACAAAGTGGCCATGATCTAGTGGTTGAAAGCAGTCAGGCCCCTGAGGAATCTCACCAGTGAACTTGAGAGAGTTTTGCTCATTCCTTTTCATTCTAATGTCCCTATGTGTTCTTTCAGCTGTGCCTCAGGACCTAGTGTAGGTTCAGCTTCCAATGTAAAACCTTCTGGCCTTCTCTGTGGGTGTGAGAAGGGAAATTTTCTGTCTGGGTGAAGCAAAGGAAAGCTTGGTTCTTTCCTTTAAAGACTTTTTTCTTGTGAACTAGATAGGCCTGGTCTGACAACTCCATCCATTCTCCAGCCTTGAAAACGACTTGATGTTTCTATTCCTAAGTCTGGATCCAGTGGAATGAATGGACTTTCTTGTGTATGATCCGATTCTAGTCTCATAGCTTTGATGTTTATTTACTCGATGACACTACTTACCACTATATAGGATGCTGAGATCTGAGGATGCAGTTCAAAATCAGCCCAAGCGGGAAAGTCTATGAGACTCTTATCTCTGATAAACTACTCAGAAAAGGCCAAAAGTGGAGCTGTCACTCAATGGCAGAACGCTAGCCTTGAGCAAAACTAAGCTCAGAGACAGTGTCTAGGCCCCAAGTTCAAGCCACAGGACCAGCACAGAAACAAACAAACAACAAAAAAAAGAAATGTTCCTGTTTCAGTCTCCTTCCCATTCCAGAGTAGACAATCATCCATTAGTTATGGGTTATCCTTTTCCTCTTTGTCTTCTGCAGACATCTTTAGTTAGTGTCTTTGCTGCGCTCAGCCTAGCAGGTGGAAGCAGTAAATTTTCACAGCCTAAGGAAGTAAATACCACTGAAATTCTCAAACATGGATTACAGTGTACCTTAACAGAGCTAAGGCAACAAGCAAAAAACAGAAAGCAAAACAGATATGCATCAGCCACAAAATAGATTCAAAAGTAAAAGGAATTAAAAGATGAAAAAATCTGAGGCCAGGAGTTTGGTCTAGTGGTAGAGTGCTTGCCTAGCATGAATGAAGATCTGGGTTCTATTCCTGGGTACCACATACATAGAAAAAGCCAGAAGTGGTGCTGTGGCTCAAGTGGTAGAGCTGTCCTTGAGAAATTCTAAGGACAGTGCTCAAGCCAGGACTGTCAAAAGAAAAGATGAAAATGTCTTAGGAAACATGAAATATCTGGCAGTTTCCAATTTTCTCTTAACTATCAAAACAATTTTTTTTGCCAGTCCTGGGCTTGAGCTCAGGGCCTGAGCACTGTTCTTGGACTTTCTCAAGGCTAGAGCTCTACCACTTGAGCCTCAGCACCATTTTCGGCTTTTTCTATGTATGTGGTACCCAGGAATCAAACCCGGGTATTTGTGCATGCTAGGCAAGCACTCTACCACTAGGCCAAACTCCCAGCCTCAAAAAAAATTTTAGACTTCAACACACTCCTCTCTCCCCACCCCCCAAAAAACAAGGAAATCATGTAACATACACTCCCAATGATCAAAATTAATTGAAAGTATCACTCTAAATATACATAGTTTTGGAGACCTGACATTCGCTGTTGAGTGGCCCTTAATAGTACATCGTAAACATGGAAGCAAACCTTGTTCAGTCATGTAAAATTTCATCATGACTCTGACTCTGGAATAGCCAAACTCAGTTAATCTGCCTTTTTGTTCTATGAAGCACATTACAATCCATGCCACATGCAATTAAAGAATGGTTCAAATGGCAATCTGAAGAGCTTTGAAGGTATCCGTGGGAAATAGGCTGCTTGGCTGTTCATTACTGTTTTAATAGATTGAAAGTGACATTAGTTTGACGGAAAAAAAATCACCTCATCATTCTGGTCCAATTGGCCAATTTGGGCATTCATACTTCATACTGCACAATTATTGACATTGTTTTCCATCCATTGATGGCTAGTGGAGAAATACACAGAACTTTATAGGCATTTACAATGTTTCTGACTCTGCCTAAATTAAAATCTTTGGGCATAGGAGAGGACATGTGTATGTACACAGTTGCAAAGGAACAAACTATTCTCTGGGGGCAGTGCAGAAATCAGTTGATGTTTGAAAATTGAATTGCAGTATATAGATATCTAGATCCTCAGAAAATATGAGATCTGGATGAACTTCCTCATTCTTCCATCTGTAACATAAATAGGAGGAATAATCAGTACTGCAAGAAGAAAAGTTTTCCCATCTCCCACAGTGTGATTTTTCTCAAACATGCATTAGAAGTTACTTCAATCACACTCTTCCTCCTCTACCCATTTTCCCTTTCCCATGCCTCATTGGTTCTCTTTAAGCCCCTGTTTATTTTCTCTAGCTCTAATTTACACATATGAGAAAAATTAGTTATTTGTCTTTCCAAATATACCTTATTCTACTTTCTTAAGATGATTTCCAGTTCCATCTATTTTCCTGTAAGTGATATAATTTCATACTTTTTGTGGGTAAATAATACCTTATCGTGCACATATAACAGATTTTCTTTATCCATTTATCTGGATGTAAGAGAATAAAAGTAGCATTAGTTTAAACACACACACACACACACACACACACACACACACACTCACACACTACCTTCCCTTGAACGATCCTAAAACTTGGCTATTGTGAACAGTCCTGAAATAAGCATTGTTGTGCAAGTATCTGTGGTATGCCAAATTGCATTCCTTTAGATGTATGTTCAGCAGTGGTACGACAGAGACATATGGTATATTTTGTTTTTATGGAGGAAACCAATATTGATTTCTATAATGACTGCACTTACTTCCCAGGGTGCAGAGTTCCCCAATATATCCTCACCACATTTGTTGTTTGTTTTCTTGATGATTGCCATTTTGACTGGTGGTAAAATAGAATGCCAATGTTGCTTTATCTGCATTTCCTTTATATCTAAGAATGTAGAAATGTTCTTTATGTATTTATTTCCTTCTGCTATTTCTTTGGAGAACTGTCTATTCAGTTCACTTGCTCAATAATTGTATTATTTATACTTTTCATTTTAACATTTTTGGATATTAGAGATTCTAATATATTTTTATTGTAATTAATAGAAAGGTTACATGATAATTGCCAGATAGATGGTGTATTAATTCCCATACATTGATACCCTTTCACATGTCTTGGTCCCCATTTCCCTCCCTCCATCCCCATTCCTCATCTTGTTTTCCCCTGTTCCCTATCCAATTTCAAATAACCAAATACAAATATATCCGATATATCAGGTAACAAAGAGAGATACTGTAACAATATGAGATAACCAAAAGACAGCAAAAGAGATGAGAGATAACATAGTACCTTAAGAACAACAATCATTCATTATATGGCTTGTGTTTGTATATTCTAGAGATCCTTTCATTTAGCATCCTACTATATGGCCTTCTGTATCAAGGTTTTGCTCTATTGCAAATCTCTGCTAGGAGAGCCCAAGGTTTCTACTGATTATGACAAATGAGGGAAACCACTGAGCCTAAGTTCCTTTGAGTCTGGCTTACTTCACTTAACAGGATCTTTTCTAAGTCTTTCCATTTCCTAACAAATGGGTCGATGTCATTCTTTCTGACAGCAGCATAAAATTCCATTGTGTATAAATACCACATCTTGTTGATCCACTCATCAACTGAGGGACATCTGGGTTGGTTCCATATCTTTGCTATGGTAAATAGTCCTGCAATGAACATTGTTGTGTGGTGGATTTAGTATGTCTTTGTGTCTGGATGATTGGTAAACGCCAAGTAGTGGAATTGCTGGGTCATAGGAGAGTTCTATGTTTAGCCTTTTGAGGAACTGCCATACTGCTTTCCATGGTGGTTGAACCAGTTTGCACTCCCACCAACAGTGTAGTAGTGATCCCTCCTGGCCACATCCCCTCCAGCATCTGTGGTTATTAGTTTTCCTGATCCTGGCCATTCTAACTGGAGTGAGGTGGAATCTTAGAGTTGTTTTGATTTGCATTTCTTTTATGACCAGAGATGTTGAGCATTTCTTCATGTGTCTATAGGCCATTTTTGTTTCTTCTTCAGAGAAGACTCTCTTTAAGTCTTTGGCCCATCTTTTAATGGGATGGTTGTTACTTTGGAGATTAGTTTTGGATTGATTTAATTTTTTGAGCTGTTGATATATTTTAGATATGAGGCCTTTGTTGTATGGTTGGTGAAGATCTTCTCCTACTCTGTAGGCTTCCTATTT
Source organism: Megascapheus bottae (assembly GCF_031878675.1). Classification (NCBI taxonomy): domain Eukaryota; kingdom Metazoa; phylum Chordata; class Mammalia; order Rodentia; family Geomyidae; genus Megascapheus; species Megascapheus bottae. The sequence continues at coordinate 23,882,564 of NC_143511.1, forward strand.
AATTTACTAGCTATGTCCTTTGCCATACAAAAGCTCTGCAGTTTAATGCAGTCCCACTTATCCAGCCTTTCTCTGATTTGTTGTGATTCTTGGTCCTTATTAAGAAAGTTTTGACCTGTGCCAAGGAGGCCTAGTGTATCTCCTATTCCTTCTTGTAAAGTTTTCAGATTGTCAGCTTTTACCTCCAGGTCTTTGATACATTTGGAGTTAATTCTAGTACAGGGTGACAAAGAAGGATCTTAGTTTTCTGCATGTGCTTAACCAGTTCTGCCAGCACCATTTGTTGAAAAGGCTATCTTTCTTCCATTCTATTTTTTTGGCTCTCTTGTCAAAGATTAGGTGGCCATAGGTCTGTGGTTTAATATCTGGGTCTTCAGTTCTATTCCATTGGTCTTCAGGCCTGTTCTTGTGCCAGTACCAAGCTGTTTTTGAATAGCTGCCAAAAATTTCTTTCATGCCGTGGGTTTTCTCTCAATTCTAGCAATTGTTTCCTTTGATGTGCAGAAACTTTTTAATTTGATATAACCCCATTTGTCAGTTCTTACTCTTATTTTCTGTGCTATTGGCGCCCATTCCATAAGACATTGACTTTATCTGATCTCTTTCTCTATATATAGATATTTCTAGACATAGATCTATATCTATAGATATATAATTATATCATACATCTAGATGTAAGTATATAGACATTGATTTATCTATATCTATATAGATTTATAGATTGATAAGATACACGGATATAGATAGACATATCTATCTGTATCAATCTAAATATTCCATAGATATATCTATAGCTGAGTAGTTCTAAAGTTTTAGATTTTATGTTAAAGTCTTTGATCCATTTTGAATTGGTTTTCATATAGGATCACAGTTATCTGTTCCAGTTCTAGTTCTATCTAGATCTTGTTCTATTATCCTACTGGTGGACATCCAGTTTTCTTAGCACCATTTGTTGAAGAGATGTTTGTTCAATGTATATCTTTGTCACTTTTGTTGGAAATCAGATGGCTGAATCTCTGTGGGCTTTCTTCTGTGACTTCTGTTTCAGTGCTGTACATATGGAATAGGACCATACTGCTTTTTTTTACTAAATCAGTAATCACAAAACCACCATCAGAAACAGGCAATATTATCAATATTGTGACACAGACTTTCACCCATTAGATTGGTTTTACAGATACTTTTCACTAAGATTTGAAGATGGAAAAATAGCTTCTACATTTATATTACAGTATAAATTTTCCTCTAGGTTTGATTCAAACTTTAGATTCATAATAATATCATTAAAATTTTTTTCCCAGAAAATAATTGGCTCTTTGAAAGTATTTCCAGAATTAAAAAAAAATCAGTTTCTTAACAATGAGATTAGAAAGACAGTATGGAGAAATAGCACAACTATTACAGGTGAGATTATTGAGAGACATAAAAATGATTTAGAGTCAGATAGTTCGGTTGATAATTGTAGTTCAATGTAGAAAAATAATCATTCTTCCAACTCACTTTTTGTCTTGATTTCATTTCATATCAACTACAAATTATCAATATTCAATGTGCAAAAAGTAATGCAACTACTACCTGATGAATGTAACTGTAACCCCTCTATATCTTATCCCCACAATAAAATAAAAAATTGTGAATGTTGACACCTCATAAATAAAAAGAGCCACTCCCAAATAATCATCACCAATGATTATTCCTCAAAAATGTTCACTAGCCTCTCAAACTCCTCATCTTCATTTCTCTCCCCCCTACAACCCTCACCCCCCAGTTCAGGATCACTAAGCTGTTAGAAATGAGAGCTTTTGGCCTAGGGCTCAGATTGGAAGGTTAAGATGGCTAGATGCATTTTTTATACAACATAAAATAAGGACACAAAGCAATGAGGAGAAAATTGAGACAAGTTAATTGCTTTAAATTACTGTAGCTATTAAGGCAAAAATGGAGTCATTTCTAACGCCCCAAACTCATTGATAGCTTCCTTTGTGCCACGTTCCCTCATAATGCTAGTACAACACCTATTGAATCCATGCTTCCAAAGCTGACTGGACACATGATTCACATCTGGTAAAAGAAAGAAAAAAATGCTAAAGTGGACTTAGGTCATGATTTTTTCGGGAGGGTGGATGTTTAAGGTTGATTATGAATAGTTTAGTCTCTTATCTTTACCTCTTTTACTAGTATTTAATGGCTAACACAATGCTAATGAAATTTTTAAAATGTAAATGTGAGCATCCTGGCTAATATGTAAAGACTGCAACCCATACATTTAACTTTATTTTCAAGATATTGGTGAGTCAGAATAAACAGATGAACATACTGTCTGGTATGTTTTAAAGACTTCTATTTTGGGAGATGTAACATGGATTTGAACTGAGGGCTTTGTATTTGGTCAACAGGCATATTACCACTTCAGTTATGCCCTCTGCTCTTTTTGCTTTTATTGTTTTGTTTTTGTTTGTTTTCTAATAGGGTTTTTCTTTTTCCATGGATCACAAGTTGAGACACTCTAGTAGACCATTCTTTTTATCTCGGGGGGAGGACGGGAGTGTGGAGTGTAGTTAGTTGGTTAGTTGTAGGGCCCAAACTCAGGGCCTGGGCATGGTCCCAGAATTTTTTTGCTCAAGGCTATCATTTTACCACTTTGAGCCACAGTGCCATTTCCAGGCACAAGAGACAAGAGACTCATGGACTTTCGTGCCCAGGCCAGCTTTGAACCTCAATCCTCAGATGTCAGCCTCCTGAACAGTTGGGATTACAGGCGTGAGTCACCAGTGCCCAGTTTGAAGACCATTCTTACTTCACTGTGAAAGAAAGAATTTGGGAATGGGTCACTAACTGCACAGAAGCCTGATGGAAAAGCAAAAAGGTACAAATGTTAGCATCATAAGTGTGGGGGCAAAAGCAGCAGTGATGAATTTGGCCCATTGCACTAAATCAGCTTACAAGTATAGTCACTTACCCAAACTATAATTGAAAAGAAAAAAATGTTAGCAGAGTTGCTCAATAACTAGTTTCTAGAATTGTCTGTGGTCATTATTTACAAGTTAAGCATCAGATTTACAATCCATGAGAAAGGGAACATCATGTATACTGATTCACAAACTCCTGAGATGACTTGTAACAGGGATACTGCCCAAAGACTTTGGCTCCTCAACTTGTTTTCTGGTAGACTAGGATGTTCATAAATTACATCAAAAATGAGTATCATTTAGTTTGAGTCTCATAAATAAAAGATACATATCCTTCATCTCTGTGAAGCAAGAACATAAACTAAACATGAGTAGAGTGTTTGGGAGTGTGGCCTAGTGGTAGAGTGCTTGCCTAGCAAACATGAAGCCCTGGGTTTAATTCCTTGGTGCCACATACACAGAAAAGGCCAGATGTTGTGCTGTGGCTCCAGTGGTAGAGTGTTAGCCTTGAGAAAGCTCAAGGGCAGTGTCCAGCCCCAGTGTCCAGCCCCAGGACTAGCAAATAAAAAATGATAAAATAATAAAAAAGAAGTTTCCATTCCACATGTCAGTTTATAATTTTATCTTTTGTATATAGAAACTGGAGGTATTTATACTTTTTCTGTAATAAGAAACTAATTTGCTACATGCTGTCTTATGCACTTTGTCTCCCCTCTCTTCCCCTCCTCAAGCCATGCTGGTGCCTTTGCCAGTTCTTCCCCCACTTGCCTGGTCAGCACATTTTCAGATGAATAGTTAATTCAGTTCTGCATGCTTTCACCAGGGCACTGCATCCCAGTTGAGAAATGAGACATTTGCTCTGCAGCCTTGCATATTCTATACTTTTTCACCAACAAGTGCCAACAGGTCACCCAAGATTTTCATTGAGTGGGAAGCAGAATTCAAAGTAGTATTCATTTTCTTCTTATATAGTAAGTTTCAAAAGCTCCCCAAAAACCTCTACTCAGTGAAGTAGCCTCACTTTTGTAATAGATAAAAAAAAGAAAATAAATACTAAAAATAAAAAACCAACTAAAGACTGTACTAATAACATTGTTCTTGCAAGAGATTGTTGTAAACTACACGATTAGCACAATTAAGAAGGACTATACTGAAACAAAACCTTCAGTAGAAATAACACAGATGAATCTGACTTTAAATAAATCCCTGTGGGGTAAAGAGATCCCTAAAGTATTTTTAAATACACGACTACTCACATGCTGAAAATCAAATTTCCTTAGTTGAATCATGTTTAGATGGACACTGGGACATGGAAGATAAAAGGATGTTGAGAGCTAAAATTACAACTATCTCCAAGTACAAAATAACTCCTAGGATTCTTCTGATATACACTGAATGTCTCAGTCTGTTGTGTTCTTCCTACAAATGTATTCCTCTTTCTAAGAGTGGAAATACTCTTAAGTAAGAAGCAAGCTGAATCTGCTTTCTGTATATAGTAGTGTGAGGTGGTTGGAGTACAGAGGCTTCTAGGTAGAATTACCTCTAAGTACTTAATTTTGCTTGGTGCTTCTATATGACCTTCAGATTAGTTCGATTCCCTCTCTGAATGTCCATTTCTTTGACAATAGCAGCCAGTGGACCAAGTGAAATGTTCACTTGAGACCTGGGTCTGCTAATGCTTCAGAAATACATTTCCCTTTTACTTGGTATACTGATAAGAATCTCTCAAGTCACTTCAGAGGACAATAAATCACTGTGAGCTTAAGAATTAAGTAGAATTGGGATGGAGAAAGCATCTAGAAGCAGGACTTTTCTCTCGGTGTCTCACAAATCAACTAGTTTTACTCAGTTATATACACCATTTCTGCTTCCAGCTGCACTGTGCAATGGAGCATTCTGATGTTAACTTGTGTCCCTTGAATTTTCTCTGCTAATGCACAATTGTTGTTTTCAATTTGGGCTTTCTATACCTGGAGATTTGTGTATCAGTACCTCATGCTTCTTGGTTCAATTTGTCTATGTTTTTCAGTTCAAATTTCCAATAAACTACACGTCATTGTTCAGCCTCTGGGCAGAAGCAGTACAAAAGTCAAGGGCAACTGTCTACAGTACAGTTTTGAACTGTGCACTACCACTGATTCATGGGTTTAGTCAGTCATCTCTATCACAGTATTGCTGCAAAATCTAGTCCTTATGCCTTCTCACCTAGCACAATCACAGATCAGACAGTTAATAGAGTGATAGAGAGCTGATATAAACACCATCTCTTAATTGCTAGAATGAATGGCCTAGAATGAATTTCTGAAGTCAATCTTACACAAATACTGAGAATCTGTATATATTAGATTTTACACTAATCCTTTGGAATCAGGTTTAATCCCTCACCTTCAGAGTTACTATAATTTAGACAGGAAAATGGAAGATTTTTAAGACATAGTAGAAAAGCTGTGACCATGCTAGGCACAGCTTAATCTATACTGAGTATTTCCATTCATGGTTCACATATCTTACTATACCTTTAACTTGACCCTAACTTGTGCAGATTCTAGGTGATGGATTTTTTTCCTTTCTTTATTTTTAATTGTATTTTATTGTGAGGGTAATATATAGAGGAGTTACAGTTACATTCATCAGGTAGTGGGTACATTACTTCTTGAACATTGATAACCTTTCTCATGTTTTTGTCCCACTTTCCCTCCGCCACCCCCTCCCAATCACCTTATTTTCCCCCTTCCCTTCCTTATTTCAAATAAACAAGTAAATGTATATACAATATACCAGGTTGGTGCTGGGTTTGGGCAACATTTGAAGGAGAAAAGTAGACCTTGAAAGGTCACATTGTAAAGTCAACTGCCCTAATGCAGAAACAGGCCAAGACCCCCATCAGAGTGTCCCCTTTTCTCAGACATAATTATTCTACTAAGTCTTTATTTGTTATTTGAGAGCAACAAATTAAACCTCACTAAGCTACCTCACTGGATGGTACTTACCAAGCCTAAGAGGCTTCAATTATCAACAGATTAATAAAAGTCCTAATCTGCATTAAATGAAATCCTTTGCAAAAAAAATCACATTGAAACAATGCTTAAGTCATGATCAGCCTGCCTGATACCTACAGCCTGCTGTGACTGAGTCCCTGCATAATCAAATTCCATGGTACTTCAATCTCAGAAAATTCCTAATGGGTTTTTGTTAGAAGGAAGGAAAGGGTCAGATTAATTCATGAGGTTCTTATCTAATCTCCCTCCACCCCAAACCCCCACTCCCAAAAATGTTGGTGCTTAGATTGAGTCAAGCAAGAATGTAATTTAAACTTGCTTGAGTATAACCTTCTGTGACTATGAAAAGAAAACTTCAAAGAATGTTTTAATCTGTGGGCTAGTCAGTACCTTTTGGCTGAGTCCTCATGTGACAATCTTAAAGTAGCCTTGTCCTTGGGTTTTACATTGCCAGCTAAAGTCTCTAGTAAGGTTGGACAGTATTCTTTATGTTTGTATAGGAGCAATGACAGCAAAGGAACAGTTTGTCCCCAGCCACATTTAGGAGCCTAAACAGTCTGTCAGCTTGTCCCTCTGTTCAGTTCGAAGAAACCTAGGCAAGAGAAAACAGAGGCACTAATTAAACACATTAGTACAGACATGTAAAAGCTTACTTGTACTGTTACTTGTATTGATATCTGACACAAAAGTTTAAGATGGCAGTAACAGCATCATGAAGAATTTATGTTAGGTCACACATGTTAAAGAATGAGCAGACCAGCACAGACAAACACAATCAAAGGGAACCAAAAGGGATCAGGTTCAGCTGATCAAAGCATTTCAGGATTTTGTCCATGAATTCATGTAGTACATGAATCATATAAAGACCCGACACACCTATGCATCACATACAAGTAGCAACTAAAATCTACCTATTTAGGATTCCCTTGGCACAGTTTTGTGTTTTGACCTACCACATGCAGAAGATGTTGCTTGGGTGAGGCTAAGGCTAGCAGAGATCATCATTGCAAATCATCATAAGCCAGATGCCAGGCTGGATGATAAGCTCACACCTGCAATCCTAACTACTCAGGCCATGGAGATCCAGCCAGCCCAGGCCGGGAAGCCCATGAGACTCCTGTCTCCAACTAACCTGTGCAAATAAAGCTGAAAGACCATGTCCAGGGCCTGAACTCAAGCCCTAAGAATGGCATTCCCCCACCAAAAAAAAAAGCCATCTACTCTATTATTTTAAATAATTTTGTATCGCTTCAAAAATTTGGAACCAAGTCAAAACATAACATAACTTAAGTGTGTGAAAAATCATAATCGAGGAGCAATTATAGTATTTAGCAAATGGCTGAATTTAAATAATGTCATTTACTGACTTTAGGAAAGGAATTTGTAGGGCTAGAGACCTGGCCCGGGAAGTAAAACACCAACCAATCAGTATATCTTAGAGGTATTCAATGTCAACTTCACATTCTGGACTCAGAAACAAAAAAAGAAAAGAATTTCTATAACTTCAAAATCACATTGATAATTCAGATCCTGAATAAGATCTTTTCCCTAAGACCATGAAATACTAATTTGCAGGCCCAGATACTCAAAAACTATGTTATGACCCATTATCCATCAGACATGCTAATGAGCTATTATGCCAGTAGGAATGGTTGAAATGTATTGCATTTTATGCAGTGTTCTTTTTTAGTATTTTCTAATGCGTTACCTGTATCTTAAAATAAAAGAGCACAAAACTCAAGGTGTTCATGCACAATTTTTTTATTAAAGAATTTATTAACATTGATTTTTACATCACATTTCAAATGATGTATTTAACAAACAAGTATTCAAGAAGGGAAACTATATTCAATCACTGGCACTTAGATTTTAGAACATAATTAAAATTAGGCTGAGGGTTTGTATGTCATAGATACATATTAATATATGTAATAAAACATTATGTGTATAGAGTCATAAATTTTTATGTCCATGCATGCACAAAAAAACCTCTCAAACACAGAGTATACACCTGTATGATCCAGTGTATTTACCATGAACTCACTAGAAATACTTTGAGATTGACAGTTACATTTTGCTGGTATTTTAAAGCTTGGCAGTTCTATTTGTGCAGAACATGTCAGGGAAATAGATGAGCAAATTGTTCTTTTAATGAATATCTTAATGCTTCATCCACAGTCAAGTGGACTATTTTCTTGGTACATATACAATATTATACAGTATTTTAACCAATATTGATTGAGGTTTTTCCAAGTAGCAGGGGTTCATATTTAAGAGATAAAGTAAACAGTTAATGGATATCATTTCTGCTCTACAAAACCACTGAGAATATCATGAAGATCGAGCATATCAACCCAGTATTAATCATATTTTTTAAAAAAATAAGTGTAAATGGGAAGGAAAAAAAAAAAGTAGTTAGAAGCTTAGAAGAGTACACAAACCCTTTGCATTATAATGATTTAGGAGCAACAGGTGAAGGAATTAAGTTCTAGGATAAATCTTGAAAAGTAGACAATGTGAATACAGATAACTAAATTGAAGCCATTTCCCTGAAGTGATGTAAATAAGAAAGGACTGGTAACAATACTTCCATTCACTTAATTGAGCTAAATGAAACCAAAAGTCACTTAAATGCCTCCTCCCTGCTGCCAACACTGACTCTGCACCGGGACAGCTCAAATAAATACACCAAAAAACATCAATTCTTCCCTGTTCAGAGGTCCTCTGCCCTGTGTCACTAAAGCTATTCTACATCCCTGAATTCTGCTGGTTAGCTGAATGCTACTGAGTCAGCAGTTCACCCTCTGCTACCTCAATACCCCTTGCTGCAAAACAAGCACAATAGAAATACTTACTTTGCAGGGTTTTGATGAGATTTAAATTCATTAAAATATGAAAATAATTAGGCCATAGTAGAGCCTTATTATAATAGAAATAAAACTATTATCATTGCTGGTATTAACAGCTATTGTTATCATTTTGTCTATGATTTCCCGCTAGAAGAATATTTTTCAAACTTAACGTAAAAGGAATCCCCTGGGAACTTGACTAACAGGCAGGAAAAAGTTCAGTAGGGCTGAAGTGGGTCGGGAAAGTCTGCATTTCTAACAAGTTCCTAAATACTGCTGATGCTACAAGTCGATTCATGCCTTGCGGTCTGTGAACCACTTGGGAATAATGAGAGAATAAACATTTAGAAACATCCAAAGCAGTAGGCCAGTGCCACAAATTCTAAGCGCATGATCATTCAGTCCCATTTTGTGAAACCCATTGACTTAAGAATGAATTCAAAAGCTTGGAACAATGATTCTTTGCCACAAATTATTTCAGAAGCCTTTTTCTAGAACACAAAATAAACCTTAAGGCAGACACAAGGACTTTGTGTATTATTTTACCTCCTTGGGAACTACGAGTTATCTGCAATTAGTATTCAGTAGATACTTTTGGTACATTACATTAAGAAAAAATAATGATACACATTTGATTGTCTTTTCAAACATTTAAGGTAACAACTCAAATGCAAGTTCCAAGAAGCATTGACTTTAGTGAAGTATGTCCAGTTAGAAATTCTACAGATCAAGTGTCTTTACATATTTTTCTTCACAATTAATTTTTTCTTAATATTTTAGAACTGTAAACACACAAGTCTTTTCTCTATCTGGTTCTCTTCTGCATGATATTACATCTTCATATTTGTAGAAATGCATGTCCAATGTTATAATGGCTCGCTTTCAAGTAATTCACACTGAACTCTGAAGCCAAGTAATAAGATCCATATATATATATACATATATATATGTAAATATGAGTTTAACCTTCCTCATCTACTATGTTAAGACATTACTTAATAGTAAGGAATGTCATGTGGTATATGTAACATACCTAATGGGAAAATAACTTCAAAAAATAGAATGAATTCTTTAAGGAGTCATTTAGTACTACAGCATATTATAAACTTTCGCAATTCACAGTTAATGGCCATTTCAGGAGACTACCACAATTAGATACTATGTTTGTATGTGTGTGTGGTGTGTGTGTTATGCTTTTTCTTGAACAGTTTATCATTAGCTAGCAATCATTTATCATTTACTAGGAAGAAGTTAGTGATTTGTGAATATTACAGAATGGTCCTAAGATCTTTTACAAACCTAGGGTTTGAGTTCTAAATGTATTGATGCACTAGGATGCTTCGTTTCTCAATTCCCAGTGGTTTATGACTTTAAAATTATCTTCCACAATTGTATTATACTTATTGCTTGTCTGTCAAATAAGAATCATGTAATAAATTGAATTATCAAATAAGACAAATAAGCAGAGAACTCTGTGTTCCGCAAAAGGAGGAGGGTCTCAAATGACTACTTAGGAAATTTGAGTTTTTGCAATACAAGTTGCCTGTGATTCTTTGACCTCTGCTCCTCAATCATAGGCCATGAAAAAAATTGGAAACATAGTATTCATCAATGCTTAATTTTAATTACGTTTTAAAACCTAAGTGCTAATGAATGTATACAGATATTCCCTTCTTGAATACTTGTTAAGCATGACATTTGAAATATGATATGACATTTGAAATATGATATAAAAATCAATGTTAAAAAATTCTTTAATAAAATAATAAATACAGGTTTATAACACGGCATTATTTTCCACCTTCTGATTCTGATGAGCTATGAATCTGAAAGAAGGTTAGTGTGAGTAGTCGCAGTGAAGTGGATCATTACAGCATAGAAAGTTTAGAAAAGCGAGATAGGAGGTGATAGGACTTACAAGGAATCTGGATTCCGTTCTAGAGTAAAAGGAAACCACTAAATGTAATTGGGATATGGGAATGGAGCACCATACTTACATCATCATTTTTAAAGATCTCTACTAAAACTCTCCTATAAAATTCTTCAGTGATGGATACTTGACATTATATATTCAGGAGAAAAAAAAAGACTTATTTCAATACTGACAATTGAGCTTTATCGTATTTCTTAAACTGAGTTTTGGTGTATAACTATATCATATAAAAATACTTTACTGATATCTCAATTAAACAAATGTACCATGCTGATATAAAATAACAACTAATAGGGCCGGAAGTTTGGCCTAGTGGTAGAGTGCTTGCCTAGCATGCACGAAGACCTGGGTTCGATTCCTCGGTACCACATACATAGAAAAAAGCTGGAAGTGGTGCTGAGGCTCAAGTGGTAGAGCTCTAGCCTTGAGAAAGTCCTCGGACAGTGCTCAGGCTCTGAGCTCAAGCCCAGGACTGGCAAAAAAAAAAAAAACTAATAGATGTTATGAATGGAAAGAATATAGAACTCTCTGAACTTTTGTTCAAATTTTTTGTAAACCTAGAACTTCTTTTAAGATGTTTATTAATTAGGGGTAAATGGGGGGATTGTTAATTACTGAGTGAATACATTGGGAAATTAGGAAAACAACATAGTATTCATGTTAAAATTAGCATACTTCCTTTCAGAAAAAAATTTGCTACCTGAATTACATCAAATTTTCAGAGATTGGAACTCTACTTTGCAGTAATGGTGAGATGATAAGAAAACAGAGGGGGAAAGAAATCGTGTTGCTAACCAGGAGAATACAAACTAGAGATGAAGTCTTGTTATTTTCATGCTACTGATCTTTAGATTCATGTTCATTTCCATGTGTATCAAATTTAATTCTTTTCATGTGGTCCTAAACACACACACACAAAAACTAAAAAAATAACATAAGAAATTAGTATCTCTTGGGATCTAAAATCTCCCAAAGAAACTTAAATACACGAATGTAGCCAGGTGCCCACGACTCACACCTAGAATCCTAACTACTCAGCAGGATGAGAGCTGAGGATTGGGATCCAAAGCCAGCTGGGACACAAAAGTCCATGAGACACTTACCTCCAATTAGAAAACCAGAAGTGGTGCTGTGGCTCAGAATGGTAGAGTTGTAGCCTTGAGCTGAAGAGCTCAGGTCAACAACACCCCAGCCCAAAAGTCAAGCCCCAAGACCAACCAGCCCCACCACCACACATACACACAGAAAGGATACAAATGTAGGAGTCGTCAGTTACATGGAGCTTAACAGACAGTTTGTAATGGAAGACAGAGATAGTGTTTTGGAGCTAAACCTAACAACCTTGGATAACTTTAAAACAAATCACATTAAAATAATAATCAGCAGTCTGAGCAATTTGTTTTCTATCTAGCTTATCTATTAGCTTCATACAGAAAGATAACTGTGGCCTAGAAATACATTTTTGTAGCTTTAATATCTAAGTTTTTCATTCCCAAGAATTAATAGGAGTATAATTGTATTCATATAGCCAGACCTGTATGCTTATAAATTACTTCTGTCAATACCAATGAGATGATTTGCTTTCCCCTTCTTCCAGTTACATAGTTCTTGATTGAAAAATACAACAGCAACAGGGCCAGGAGTTTGGCCTAGCGGTAGAGTGGTGCTTGCCTAGCATGCACGAAGACCTGGGTTCAATTCTTCAGTACCACATATTTAGAAAAAAGCTGAAAGTAGTGCTATGGCTCGAGCGATAGTGCGATAGACTTGAGGAAAGCCGAGGACAGTGCTCAGGCCCTGAGTTCCAGCCACAGGACTGGCAAAAAAAAATACAACAGCAACAAACAAACCTTATAAGTTCTAGTCAGTCTCTGTATGTTCTGATTATGGCATTTTACCAAGACTTGATTTATTATTGGGTAGGGGACAGGGTGAAGAACACCACGTTCTGGTCTTAAAAGTTCTTTCAATGGCAGAACAAGAAATGCCAAGTTATCAATTAATCTTAATAATGTGTTTATAACACGTGAAGTTTTACAAACCAGATTTAGAATTTTACGTATGTGCAGAATTGCTCAACCAGGGGCATTCTTAAGAATGCTTACAGCCTGCTGAGAATTCTTTCAGGGATTATTTATTAATTCAAATCTCCTTATGTACTTTGTGCTCAATGGGCACAAAACCTTGTGCTCTGGGATGTTTTTATTTGTTCAGTTATAAAAAGAACATCAATTCTGGGGATTTGTAAAGGTTTTCTTTTTTAATAAAAAGTAAAAACTTTTATTTTTGACCCCTATTTTGTGTGCATTGATGAGGTATTGAAAGCAAAGCTGCAAGATTCTGACTCCCAGAATCCTCTGCTCTAAGAGCTGCAGCTGACCTTGAAGATCAGCAAGATTAAATCAGCCATCTCCAAGGTCATGCACTACTTATCAACAAGTCATAACTAGGATACACATCTTGAGACTTGTACATAATCAGTCACCCTTCCACCAGCCTGTGTTAGTGCTGCTTTGAATAAAGAAACAAAATCCTATAGCAAATTTAAGTCTATATTCTTGTGAGGATAATTGAAAGTATCCTTTGATTAAATCAATATCTCTGAATACTTTAGGGCAATTAGGAATAGTAGTGAAAGTTCACACACAGTGACAGAGAAAGACTCTGAGTATAATAATCATATTATGAAAACACTCCACAAATAATACTGTGTGATTTTTATGTTTCTACACTTTGTTTCCCTTCAACTTTTCATCCATCCATGGCAGAAAAAGTTAAAACAAATTTCAAATCAGCCTCTGAATTTGACATGGATTATCATATAAATTTCACATTTCTACCAAACATAAAATATTCTCATTTTTATGACAAAGCACAGTTGTTGTTTTGCTCCCAACAAAATTAAAATGGTGCAGGAGTTATGAAAGCTAAACAGAATCAAGTACTTAAAAAGTGACACAATACTTAAGTTATGCCTTTACTTGACAGAAAACAGTTACAGTTGCCACTGGCTTTCCTGAACACAGAGAACTCTCTCCATCATAGGAGTATGCTGACATTACCACAAAGATAGTATTTTCTAAAAACTGATCCATCATTTGAAAACTCTTGACCCTTGGGGAAGATGTCAGATCTCAATATCCTAGTATATTTTTAGCCACAATCATGGCTATTATTTTGCTCTTATTAGGGTAGGTTTTATCCTATTGTGAATGTTTTCAAAGATGCATACCACCTCTGTTGAGCTAGTATTATAGTCATTACATTTTCAGCCCACAATGGCAGTAAATCTCCAAAGGTATGTGTAAGATTTTATGTATGGAAACAGCCTTAGAGCAGTTATTGAATAGCTAGCTAATCTTGGTTTAGGAAGGATAGTTTTGAAATAGAGTTGTGCATCCTCGTGGCAGTTGCTTTAGGCTTGAAGAAGTATACATGTCCTTCAAAAAGCTTTGAATTATTAAAATGCACTTACTGCACCACATCAAGAGAAATCATCACATAGTTCCCTAACATCATTTCAAGATATAGAGGGTACCCAGGTCTCTATTTGGACAGTAGCGTACTCTAAGTAGCACAGGGAGCTGAGTTAGAGCAGGGACTGATGCACCAGCACCCCCTTTTCATTTGTTCAGTAAAAATTTCTTACAGATTTATTGCAAAGGTTGCATGAAATGCTTCATGCAAAATCATTCTGTGAACAATAAAATGTCATATAAATGTAATAGGGTATTGTAACACCATGGTTAACTGCTTCATATTAAAACGAATGTTCAAAGAAATATATTTTAAAATTGAAATGTTTTAAAATCATTCATGAAAGTTACTGTAAAATGATATTTGTACATGAAAATTCCGGGTAGTTTCAAGTATAACTTTTAAAACATGACCTACTAAAAGATTAAAGATAAACTAGACTTCTAATTGCAAAGTAAATGTGTTGAATCTTTTCTCATTGGAGTAATAAAATGGATAAACTAATTTTATGGTAGGGCATATATGACATAAGTCCAGACATTATGAATTACATTTTATTGCACATAATTTTCATTCATCAAAGTATATTTTATTAAAAATTATTGCAACCAACATGGGCATTATTCCCCACTGGTGAATTATTGATATTCCCCTAGAAGCGATGGTAAAAATAGAAATAGAAAGAAAAGTCTTCTAAGAATGGCTACAAAATTCTAGAAATGCCATAATAGACATAGAATACTATATAACTGCAATGGAAATTGGAAGTTGCCAGTCTCATAACCTGACTTATGGAATTGAAACTTGTTTATGCAACTACCTCATGACTAAAAAAAAAAAACACATTACCTTGGAGAAATGACATTCTGGGGGAGGGGGAGATATAGTCAACAGTTACACACATAAAAGCATGGTCATGTAAAGAGATATGAGTACACAGAGGGAATGAATAGAGAATGACATAGTATAGCTTTAGCTACAACTGTCACCACACTAAGGATCTCAGAGTGGTCCAGATGTCCATGATGAGTTGTGGAATATCAGAAGCTGGAGCTGGCCAGGTGGAAGAAACAGCAGGAACAAAGGCTCCTGAAAGAGAATGTGTCTGAAATATTTAAGGAAGAAAAAAGGCAAGTCAGGAATAGACCACAAAAGGATGGGTTCTATAGCCACTACTCTACCCTCCACCATATTTTTTTTGTGTGTATCAGACACATCATTCATAGCACACACCTTGTTTCATGAAAGTGAAGCTAGAATGTGTTGTATCACTGTGACAGAGTACAGAGGAGGAATTGCTCCCAGAGACCCTAAAGTATGTGCCATCTACCCCTTTGCAGAAAATGTATACTGACCACTTACTCTGTATTGGATTCTATGTTGTTATCAAATCTGTACATCACAGAAAACTACATTGTATATTTTTTATAAAAATAAGACGTATTTTCCATGACAAAATCTAAATATTTTTTCCTGGCAGGAAATCTGATTTTTTTTGCTTTAAAAAATTGTATTATATACCAACAAAAGGTTATTTTGTTTTGCCCTCCCCGCAAGGGTAATTTTTGAATCATGGTGAATTAGGAGAGTGAAGTATCATTCTGTGCATAAAACAGAAAGAACAATCAGAGTTATCCATGTGGTTTTTCTGTAGTTAGTGTTTAGATGCTATCATCTCTAAAGTATACCTGAATCGAGAACAGTGTTGTAGGTGATATGCAAGATGTTTGAAGATTTTACAGACACAAGATGGCCTGTAGCTACAAGTCTCTTTGGAGATAATTACCTTGTTGAACCAGAGTCCTCAGGTCATCTACTATCTACTGCTATGCTGCATCCACTTGGGGCTTCTCTTTCTATTTAGACAAATGCCCAGCACTCTGATAGCATTGGAAGATGTCATAGACTATTTTCTATTAGTATTTCTCCTTAGAAAGAAAAATACACAAAAGCAAACAAACTTTAAACATTATAGCCAGGTGCTGGTGACTTAACACATAACCATAGCTACTAAGGAGGCAGAGATCTGGGGATTGAGGTTCAAAGCTATCCTGGGCAGGAAAGTCTGTAAGACTCTTTTCTCCAAAAAATTACCCCCCCCCCCAAAAAATTGCCAGAAATGGACCTGTAGCTCAAGTATTAGCATTAGTGAAAAAATTCAAGGACAGTGTCTAGGCTCTAAGTTCAAGCCCTGGGGCCAGCAACAATAAAAAGAGAAAAAGGGATATTATGGTGGATTAAATGTAAGACTTTAAGGAAAATTATGAAGTTTGAAGTAGCAGCCAGTGAAGAAGGAAGTTGAAGAAGATAAATTTTGAAATTATGTACATTAGATTTGTTTACAGCCAATATATTCAATCTCATAACCATACTCAGAACCACACAAGGCTTCATCAATTTCTGCCTGGCTATCTGACCTTTTCCTTCTTCTTTTTCCTTCCTTCCCACTTTCTCCCTTCCCACCTTTCTCCAGAAAACTCATTTTGCACACGGCAAACACTTCTTTTTAAATCTTCTCCCACAGAGCCCTCTCTTGTCTCACAGAATTCCTTTTCCTAGTCTCCTTCTAAGCTTCTCTTTTGCAATAACTTGAAAGTTAAAAAAGTTTTGGAGTATCAAAATGTAGTTTGCTGACTGTGTAATACAGGGGAAACTTTAGAAAGAATGGGAAGGTGGAATAAAATAAAAACCAGCCATAAGTACCACCTTAAATGATTTTATTTTACTATCAATCTTGTATCTATCATATTTTTGCACCTGTTGTAGTATGGCCTGCCTTTTTCATATTTATAGCATGACAATGTCCGTTTTCCATATAATTAGGCAGTTCTCAGAACCCTTATTGAAGTCACCAGATGACATCAACTATCACTTATTTAGTGTCCTGTGGATGAACATAATTTGTTGTTACTTTTCATGTATTTTAGATAATGCTGCGTTGGACTTCTTTTATTATGAAACATAATTACTCAGGAAATCTCTATTGATTTCCACATTTAAACTTTAACTCACCTAGCCCCTACCAAAGTCCCACAAACAGAACAAAAATTGAAAAAGAGTCCAGCATATGGAACATGTACTCTGAAAATATTACTTCTTTAAAAATAACAAAAATTGGAAGTCACACTATGACTGAAAGTGGTAGAGCACTAGCCTTGAGCTTAGGGACAGTGCTCAGGACCAGAGTTTAAGCCCCACAACTGACCAAACAAATACAAAAAACAAAAACAAAACAAAATCACTCCTACTGAAAGGCTTAGAATGCAAAATCAAGATAACTGTATAGAAAACATTTATGTTTTGTTCAAATAACTTGGTAAAAAATATACATATTTATAGAAAAATAAGTTCTCATATCTGGAAGGCTTGTTTCTCATTTACTTTTTTTGTGAAGCAGAAATACAAGATATTAAAATTGGTTACAATTCTCTTTCTTACAAAAACTTGTTCTAAAACAGTGTATCAAAATTGTCATTTTTTCTGGTCCTGGAGCCTGAACTTAGGGCTTTGTCTTTGAGCTTCTTTTGCTCAAGTCTGGTGCCCTGGTGCCACTTCCAGTTTTTTCTGAGTAGTTTATTGAAGATAAGAGTCTCATGGGGATTTTCCTATCTGGGCTGACTTCGAATCACAATCTTCACATCTCAACCTTCTGAGTACCTACGGTTGTAGATGTGAGCCACTTGTACCCAGCTCTTTTCCTATTTAAAAATGAGTTTAGAACTTTCATACCAAAGAAGTGTAAACTATACTGGTAAATAACTCTTCTACAAAATATCAAATTCACAATCAGTACATTGACTGGATTTGTCTCACCAGAAGATTTGAGCCAGAAATGGAAGGTTAGGGTAGCCATGCTTATTAAAGCTAACTTACGAAGACCTGGAGAATGAAAAGATACAAGGCATCTTACATCAAATAGTATGAATGTAATAAAACATTATGTCTATAGACTATGTAGCAAATCATAGCTTTTTATGTCTATGTAGTTATGTTTTATCTCCAAGACCATGTTTAAATTAGAATATAGCAACACATTAAATTAAATCTGCTGATATAATTCAGAACAACGCATTGATTATCTTTGTGTGCTGAGATTTCTGATGGTTCTCTGACAACGTGTTCTTGGGATGGTTCTGAACACACAGAAATAGAGGAGTGCTTGTCATAAAGCTGTACTGACTTCTGTAGGAAGCCAAAGGGATTTTCTCTGTCATGTGCTAAAGCTAAATCTCAATTCATTTGAGTTTTGCAGGTCCTCAGTTTTCTCTAGTTGAAACTCAGTCTATAGCTTATTTGTCTCTCAGGAAACAGAAAGTGAGAGACTATAAAATGGGTAAAATGGGGTTGGTGGGAGTTGTTCACTTCTGGAAAAAATAGACAAGTAAGAAAGATAGTTTTAGGACCTAATTCTGAGAGTGAAAAATATCACCACATTACCAACATTCCTCTTATTTAGTGTCCACATGTCACTTTAACACAAAATCATCAAAAAAACCCCAACAATCCAAATCCTACGTCTGCCTTGGAGCTGGAGATGTCACCAGTCAGGTATTGCTTTTGTCTCTGGGAAGAGAGGTATGGTGTTCATATTTTCCCCCTTTTGATGAATATATTCCTATTCATTACTATTTATCTTGTTTTTTTAACTTTTTAAAAAATGGTTTTAGTTAAACAAGAGGATTCAACATATACACCTACACTGTAACTGGATCAAATCCACACCTTCTGTCATGTGCTCTCCCTCCCTTCTTAGGATAATGAACAAGTTTCATTGTTTCTTTTTCACATATAAAATAAAGTACTTTGACCATATTGCGCCTCCTTTACCTTCCGCTTTCCCCTTTCACAGGTGCTCAACCCTCAACAGGACGTGTTACACATCCCTGCTCTTTTTCTGCTTCTGAAAAGTGCTTGTGGCTTATTGAAATTTGACCTCTTTCAAATAGAAAAATTCCTATTATCTTAGTCAAGGCGGAAGACCTCTGTTATTACTAAAAGACTTCCTGTTATCTTAAAAAGAAAAACTTTACTCTGGAGTGATCTCTGAAAGAGTCTTTTCTATTGGCTTTTCAGTTTGAGTCATGCCCAAAAATCATATTGCATTGTCACCATTTTCTGTCTCTCTATGTTATGGGGACCACAGTTGATCAATTGTTAATAAAAAACCAGGGAATATAGATTTCTAAAATCAGGCTGTTGCATTCATCAGGGAGGATCTGTAGGATGAGAAGAAGGATGGCCTGGAAAGTTTAATTATTGACATTCCAGATATTTATGGAAGATCTTTGGCAAACTCTTAACTTTTATTCTACTTGGACTTCTGTTTGGGGATCAAACTATTCTTTGGAAGCACTCTTGAGAGGGTTTTTGTTGTTCTACTTTAAAGCAGTGCTATCATTCTATCCTTTTCTAGCTGGTGAAACAATGCTGCTTGTGTGCTCAAAAACACTCAGAGAATTAATACACTGTTTCTTCAAGAAAGATTTGCTTTCCAAAGTTGAACTTTCAGAACTCAGAACACCTTATCACACTTTCACCAGCTTTCTCTCTGAAAATGGGGGGGGGGGAGGAGAACAGAAAAAAAGAAGGAGTAGGAGAGGGAGCCTGTTAGGACTTGTGCCAGTTAAATCCGATCTCCCCAGGGATTTGTTTTTCTTCTGGCGTCAGATTAGATGTTCAAATCAAGCAGTGTTTGAGGACTAGGAGGAGGGACTGTCCCTGGGATTCTGAGTCAGGCTAATCCCCACACAGCAGCACATTCCAAGGGGCTAATCTGCCCCAAGTTCAATGCTTACTTGAAATGTCTCTTGGGGGAAGAGCCCAGCAAGTGACTTTTTTTTTCCTGTGGGCGGTCATAAGAGCATTATTAACAGGATGGCCAGCCCTGGCCACAGCAAAATGAAAGCAACAGCAGCTGCTCTGGGAACAACCTTTGCCACCAGCCAGAGTGAGTGCTCAGGTAAAATGATTTCAGCTAACTTTTCTCTTCATAACTTTCTCAAATGTTCGATCTGGGGACCTAGAGGAAAACCAAAGAATTAGCCAGCTAGGTATTGAGGGAAAACAAAAGGCAAAGAAAGGAACAAATGTAGTAGGTTCCTTTAGGTCTTCAGTATTTTGCTCCAATGAAAACAGGCGAGCCACCTGAAAACAGAAGTTTAGCACAGAGAGTGACATTTTTTTGCGTTTGTTTCTAGAAACTTGGAATACTCTTTGAGTATCTTGTGATGGCTTGTTCAGGCTATCGTCTATCTGTGAAGTGATTCTGGGGGGAAAATGCACATAACACTAGCATGGTCTAAGACCTTCTCAAAAGATAATATATGCTCTATATTTATTTATGCCTAAGCCATTCTCTTCTTGTTCCATAGCTCATAGGGAAAACAGGAAGAAGGCTCAAATAAGTTTGGGATCTAATGATGGGGTCACAGCCGTTGTGAAAAAGAAGAAAAGCTTGTTAAGATGGAATGGCTTTTTTAAAATTTAATTTCTTTTTATGGTGACATTTGTAAGCTCTTTTTGGTTTCTAGCATTTTGATGTTTTATAGGTTGTATATTTAATTTTTCCAAAGTTAATTTATGCTTAATTGTTTGGGGGCAATCATTAATACTTGGTTCAAAATGTGGAAATCTTTTTTTGTATAAGCTATCTTTTAATTATTAGCCTTTGAAAAACACTTGCCTGTTAAATCTCACACATGACTGATAATGCAGAAAGATAAAAAAGAAAAGAGCTCTTCACAAACTCAGCTATGGCTATGTGACTATATTACCTTTAAAAAATATGCAAAAGTAATTTACTGAGAGTAGTAACCACCTGTCCTAACAGAACAAGAGACTTCTGGAGCATATATAAAAAGAAAAGGTTTGGGGACACAGGGTCCCTAAAAGTGTTGCACTAGAAAAGAATTCAAAGGTAAGCTAGAAACATGGCGTGTCAAAAATTATTTCATGCCTTCTAGCAACGACGATAATCATTGTGTGCTAACTTGGTTGGAGTTGGAGCAAAGTATAAAGTCTCACGCAGAGGATTTCAAAGTCTTAGAACAAAAGAAAAAAGCATTAGTTTAGGGAACAAGTTAAACCATGATTATACTTCAAATATGCCCTCTCCAAGAGAAACAATTCTAAGGATCTAATGTCTGTCCACACTAAATACTGAACTAAAAGTATAATAAAGCAAATCCCACAACAGTGCATAGAAAACTGTGCATGCTATTTTTTTAAGATTTCCTCACATGTTGTATGTATATTGTTTTAAGATGTGTTGTTCTCTGAAACAAAAAATAATCCGATTTAATTCCAATGTATATTTTACTTTATATTTCTTCTTTTTCTCCCAGTTATCTATGCCTTAATAAAGGAAATTATTAATCTACTACTAACAATAAACAGAAATTGATCCTCAATCCTTTTGCTGACAAAATGATTGAGGCTGTCTTTTTCACCTTTGAGGAAGCCATACTACTTTATACTAAAATACTTAAAAATCATTTTGGCAATCCATTTGTAATATAATTTTTAACACATTCCAATTTATTGAAACCATTGGGAACTTTCAAATTAAAACTAGAACTAGGAATGGAAAAAGTGATAAAGGTATCCATGAAAAAATTTAATCCATTTGCTTCTAGTCCCCCAGATCCTCAAATTAAAATTCATGCTATGATTTTATTTCTTTGTCAATGCCATGACAATGACATTCCGCTTCTTGTACCTCTCTTCAGCCTTCTAAAGCGTTCCTAAGTTTCTACCTTAAATAGAGAGAGAACAAGTAGCGGAAGGTTCATTATTCCATATGTAAGGACTGCCAGGGGGAGTTGAGCAAGTGAAAGAAGCAAATCTGAACTGCTTCTATCACGCCAGAAGAAGGACAGTTCTGTCCAAATACAAAGCCAGAGGCAGGCATGTCCAGCTCCCACTGTTCACATCAACGGCATTTAATCCCAATACTATCTCATCTGAAGAAAGCCCATAGCAGAGTGAACAGGAGTAGAAATCCAAGAAATATGCTGTTCAAGTTGAAATTCTGGCTTTAACACTCACTTACTACATCCCTGTCCCAGTTTCTTCTTTGGGGCAATGACTCTAATAGTAACACTTCTCTCACAGAATTCTTCTAAGATGGTACACAGAAGACCCAATGTCAGTTAAGACCAAAAGGGAAGCTACCTCATCTCAGCTGTTTTAGCTGAATTATCTCATTTGATTGATACAAAGCTCTCCAGCCTGGCAATGGTGGCTCATCCTTGAAATCCTAGCTACTCAGGAGGCCAAGATCTGATTATTAAAGTTGGAAGCCAGACAAAGCAGGAAAGTCTGTGTGACTCTTATCTCCAACTAACAGGGAACAAAAAAGCAAAAGCTGAACGCGATTCTATGGTTCAGCTGGTAGAGTGCTAGCCTTGAACATAAAAAAAGGGTTCAGGGACAGCACCAACCCCTTCCCCCTCATACACACAAACACACTCTCTCTCTCTCTCTCTCTCTCTCTCTCTCTCTCTCTCTCTCTCTCTCTCTCTCTCTCTCTCTCTCTCTCTCTGTCTCTCTGTCTCTCTCTCTCTCTCTCTCTCTCTCTCTCTCTCTCTCTCTCTCTCTCTCTCTCTCTCTCTCTCCTCTCTCCCTCCCTCCCTCCCTCCCTCCCTCCCTCCCTCTCTCTCTCTCTCTCTCTCTCTCTCTCTCTCTCTCTCTCTCTCTCTCTCTCTCTCTCTCTCTCTCTCTCTCTCTCTCTCTCTCCACATATACTCACACACATACCTCTAAAGCTCTCCAAGTAGCTGACATCTACATGTTACTGAAGAGACTCAGAGAAATGCAGTAACTTTTCTGTATACCGTTTTTAGTGGCCTAGTAGGTGCTCTGTGTTTCTCAATAAAAAGAAAGACCAGACTAGTTTATTGCTACTATGAATTCCTAGGTCCCACACCTGAATTTCCATCCAAGCATTCAATACTAACTTCATAGCAAGGCCAGTCCCATTTCAACAAATCATAGTACGATAAGCAAACCATAGTAAGAACAATGCTATGTCATGTATTATGCTTGTGCTGTTTTGAGAAATGAGAAAAACTGAGATCTGAGGATCAAAGTATACATGTGATTTTCTCCATCTCCAAAAATCCCCACTAACACAGCTTTGTCCAACCCCAGTCCTCAAATCCTACCAACAACACTACTTTTCAAGGGAAATTGGTCAGCACACTTTGAAATTCAAAGATGCTTTTGAAGACTAGGCAGAAATTTTTGAAAAGATAAAAGTTTATTCTCTTTTTTTCTGCTCCCTGAGGTGTAGGGGATGTGGGTTTCAGATGTCCTGTGAGGAACATTCTACTATCTTCCTGCCAAGAGATATTATCAATGAAAGTATTCAGTGTCTAGAGAAAATCATGACCTATGAAGAGTTTAACTTCCAGGCTTTTTACACCAATAAAACCTGGCTATCCCTGTTTCTAAGCTTATTTGCGTTGCAAAAATGGACCCACTGAGGGTTTTTGTTTGTTTTTTTTTTTGCTTGCTTGGTTTTGCCTACATTTTTGAGAAGGCTTTTACAATGGACATTTTAATAACTAACTGGCAAACAAAAATTGCAAGTGTTACTTTTAAGTCAGGAGTGTGCAGTAGTCTACCTGGACCTTCAGGTAGACTTCAGAGGCATGTGCCTGTTTGTGTGGATGATATGTGAACGTTCAGAAACCAGGTAAGCCACTTGTGACCATCAGCCAAACAAGACATTGATTTTGGTGGGTCTGTATCATAACCTTTGT
Organism: Megascapheus bottae; assembly: GCF_031878675.1. Lineage (NCBI taxonomy): Eukaryota > Metazoa > Chordata > Mammalia > Rodentia > Geomyidae > Megascapheus > Megascapheus bottae. Next base: position 23,906,495 of record NC_143511.1, read on the forward strand.
TGACACTTGTAAACTATGCATCATCATCCTAATTATTCAAGAACTACTGCTATCAGTGCCACCCCCAGTGCTACACTGAGTGAGTGAAGTGAAACTCAACTTAGTACAGCTGTAAGTAAACCTTGGAGTACCAGGTCAAATCAAGACAGGGTCTGGAAACTTCACACCAATGACCTAGACAGGTCAAATGAAACCACTCAGTTGGGTTTGCTTTAAACATATGAATTAAGACCTGATATTAGATGAGAGCAGTAATCACATGCCATCACTTGCATTTTAAATGCTTAGTGAAGAAAATTTGAGAGTAGGTTACTGGATTTTAGGAGAGAATTCTCTATTATTTCCAGTGCTAGTAGGAAAGAAAGATATAGAGAGATGCCAGAATATCCTTTGTCCATTGAAAGCCTAATCTTAGTGGCAGTACTTCTGGATAGATAGTCATGAAAATGCACATTCTAGGAAGCTGTGTTTGCTGAATGTACTGAAAGGCATGTTGCAAGAGAAAAAGACCAAAAGAAATGACTACTTTATTTCCTTCCTGAGACAGTCCTATAAACATTAGGTCTAAGAAGAAGGCATTTGTCCTCCTTCTGTTTTCATTTCCTTTCTCCTCTCTTCTTGGGCATTAATAGTTCTGATTTGGGAAAAAATAAGCATAGTGATGGTTAGGCCTTTTTTGTTCTTGGTCAGTCATGGTGCTTAAATTCTGGGCTTGGGCTCTGTCCCTGAGCTTTTCAATTCAAGGCTACCACTTTTAGACTTGAGCCACAGTGCCACTTCCAGTTTTCCAATTAATTGGAGATAAGAGACTCATGGACTTCCCTGCCTGGGCTGGCTTTGAGCCGAGATTCTCAGATCTCAGCCTCCTGAGTAGCTAGGATTACAGGCATGAGCCACCAGCACCTGGCTTAGGGCTTTTGAATTATATAATTTCCCCTACCATTATTTCTTTCCCATCTTTAAGGAAAAATCTAATGGAAACCATAAAAGACTTATTATCTTGTGCTTGTACTTGTGCTGACCAATGAATATTTGCTTTGTATAAAGTTGAAATTAAATTCTATCCTTCCAAATTCATTGTCCCTGTTAATTGCACAGTATTTCTTGTGTTCAAATATCATTATGATGGACTGGAGATACTGAAAGTTCAGTGATAGAGAACTTGCAACAAAAGTCGTATTTTTACTATTTACCAGTAACATTTTTAGCATGGCTATTTCCTTTAATTCTCAATATTATTATAACTGTAACCAAATTTGATTCCATGAGTCATTGATTTTTATTACATGTGGAATTTGCAAAATAATAATGTCTGTTTATCATATCCTAGTCTAGTATGTGATTATGAAATGTCACTTCCTATTCATATTCAAAGTTTATATTTATCTTTCTTTTCTCCCTCTCTCTTTTCAGGCTCAGAAATCCTGGATAGAAAGAGCATTTTATAAAAGAGAATGTGTTCACATCATACCCAGCACCAAAGACCCCCATAGGTAATATTATTATCTCTAATGTGTCAAGCAATTATACGTTATTATCTAATGTACTAGTAATTATAGAGAGAAACTGCAATGGCAGTTACTACTATTATAAGGAAACCATGGTCAAATTAAACACCTTTAATTTTTCATTACTGCTTGCTACTTTTGAGGCATACATTCATGTATTATTATATACAAATTGTTATTAACTATTTTATATATTATATACATATATTTCATGCCTGCAGTTAATACTTAGCCTAAAACTCTGTATATTCCTCCATTGCAGAAGCAACTAATCACTGCATACAATAGTGGGTAATATTGTTATGACATTTTTTCTTAAAATATTTATACTGAAATGTTTAGTTGCATAGTTTATTGATGGAGGTAATGATTTTTTGAAGGTCCAGGTACTGGGGGTTGAACTTACAACCTCGTGTTTACTAGGTAGATCTACTACCATTGAGCCATATCTTTAGTCCTTTTTAGAACTGGAATTTTTTTTTGCCAGTCCTGGGCTTGAGCTCAGGGCCTGAGCACTGTCCTTGGACTTTCTCAAGGCTAGAGCTCTACCACTTGAGCCTCAGCACCACTTCCGGCTTTTTTTCTATGTATGTGGTACCGAGGAATCAAACCTGGGTCTTCATGCATGCTACTCAAGCACTCTACCACTAGGCCAAACTCCCGGCCCCTGGTAATTTTTTTTTAAATAGCATTTCACTTTCTGCTTAAGCATATACCTGGATTATAATCTGCTTGTTTTAGGTTTCTTGTCATATCTTGGATGACAGGTATTCGCAACCTTGCCCCTCATCTTCCCATTGAAATAGAATCTCATAAACTTTTCTGCCTGTGCTGGCCTAGAACCACAATCCTCCCAGTTTCAGCCTTTTACTCAGCTAGGATGATGAGCACAAACCACTGTACCCAGCTATTGGTTCAGAAGGAGTGTCACATGTGTGGCTAGCTGACTTCAAACCATGATCATTTCTAACCCAGATTCCCAAGTAGCTAGGATTGCAAATGTGAACTACCAGCATCAGGCTCCATTAGTTTTTTCTGCATGCCCTACTACAGAGGAAAAGAATGGTAGGCTAGAATTAAAGAAACCTGGCAGACTACTAAAGATACTGCAGAATTTCAAATTCTTCTGCACAGCTTATTACATATTTTACTTACCTTCCTGAAGATCAATAATATATAAAATGAGAATCATATAAGATAACTTAGCTCATCCACATCAGGAAATGCCTCTATAAGGAGAAATTTAATAAATTTAATATTAAATATAATTTAGACAGTTATCCTGCCCAGTTGTATGACCTTGGACCAATTATCTAACCACCAAACCTATAATATTTCATCATTAAAAACAGACACTAACTTATTAATATTTTTAAAAGAGAGTTATATATTTATCATTACCAATATTTGTAATAATAGCAGTAATGCATAAAGGAATGTTTGTGATAGAAGATGCAGATTTTAAGTACTCATTCAGAATACTTTTTCTTTCTTTTTTTCGAAGAACATACTTATGGAATTTTTATTCTCAGGATTGTATAGCTGGCAGCAAATGCCAATTGAGGAGAGAGTTCGGTTGTTACTCATGAATAAATGAGATTTCCTCATTTAAATGTACATGTTAAAGTTCTTCCCTTAAAGCTGTTTAGTGTCCTTCAGGTAGCATTTGATTGATGGGAAGAGTGAGAAGAGGAAAGATGTGGAGAATTTTTGTTCCCAGGTGTTCAGTCCCCAGTAATGCAATTGAAAAATTGTGGTAGAAGAAAGTCAAAAGACTTTTTATTGTTGCTTGGATAGCTAATGGGAAGTTGGAGGGAAGAAACAAGAGCAGATAAACAGACCATGTAATGCTTGAGTTCCTGGGATACAGCAACATTATGAACGTTCACCTGAGAAGTAACTAAAATGGGTCGAGACAGATTATTGCAGGTTTCTACAGCCTAAAGTATGAATTCCAGTTGTACTCAAAGGGCTCATTTTTCTAATCTCTTATGTTATAGGTGTTGCTGTGGGCGTCTAATAGGCCAGCATGTCGGACTCACTCCCAGTATCTCTGTGCTTCAGAATGAGAAAAACGAAAGTCGCCTCTCCCGAAATGACACCCAGTCTGAGAAGTGGTCCATCAGCAAACACACTCAGCTCAGCCCGACGGATGCTTTTGGAACCATTGAGTTCCAAGGAGGCGGCCATTCCAACAAAGCCATGGTAATCAGACAGCTCACCATTCATTTCCAGAGGAAATCTCACATCCTGTAGAGGCATGGCTAAAAGCCTGGGATTTAGAGTATAGGCCCATCCTCAACTCTGCCACTAGCTGGTGAGGTGTTTAGCTTCCCTTCTATGCCTTCCCTCTTATTCTGCAAACTAGGAGAAAAAAACCTCCCTTCTAGGATATTTTAATTACATCAGACACAGTAGCTGTTATGATTAATAGTATGACAAATCCTTTCTTATTAACAGCTATTAATTATATATAGTAATGGGGTGTGGTGAGATATTTGTATATATACATTCACTGTGCCCTGATCAAATGCAAATATCTTTTATCTCTTCTCATACGCACCCTTCCTGGCCCCTTATCCATCACTGCCCCATTCTACTCAAGGAAAACCCATCACACATGTTAACCTAAAAATGGTCACTGGTGATTCCTCTCTTATCCTCTCCCTTCCCCTCCCTTCTGTTCTCTCTTTTTTCTCCCTCTCCCTTTCTTCCTGCTTCCCTATCACAAGATGCTGATTAAGTTATTCTCAAAATTCTATATAGTAGTTATAGACCAAGCTCATTCAGGACTACCAGATAAATGTTACGTAACATGACAAATGTTACTTAATTTTTTTTAACCTGGGTAATTCAATCTATTCAGTAGAATTCATTGTCATGATCCCAATTCAAAGGCACTAAATATACTGACATATATTAAAAAAGTGCTGGATACTACATAAATGTAAATTAATTTATATTGTATAACTGTTACTATACTCATTGTAATATGCCCTAGGTTTTGAAATGGAAAAACAAAAAAAATGCAGTTTAATACTTTGAAGGATAATCATTTAGATATATAGATATTGTTATATTATCTTTGACTTTTTCAGCTGTTTTTATGCACTTTTAGTCCAAAGCTTGACCTTTGAGTCCGAAGCCACATTGCATTTTGTTAATATCTTGGCTCTCTCACTTACCATTTGTATAACTGTCCAGTTGATTTATCCCATGCCTCATTTTCTTCATCTGTAAAAGGAAGACTGTAATTGCTATGCTTCATAGGGAAGTCTGAAAAAATTAAGTTTATATTGTGTGTAGAACAGTGCATGGTGGTAAAGTTACATAAGCACTTGTTCTTGTTATTACCTCTACAAAGAGTACTTTACCAACTTTAAGAGAGCACTCACTCCTGGAACAAATCTTTCTTTCTGAGGCTGATCAGACAAATGAAAATTCATTTTTTCTTTCTTTCTTCTTTATTTTTTTCTTTTTGTTAGTGGATATATAGCAAGTGGAAAGCCAAGCTAGCTATCCAACCAGACACAAATGAATACTTTGTCCCTGTTGAAAACTTGTCCTTCTGCTGTTCTGATTTTCATATGTAGACAAAGAAGCAGAGTTACACAGATGTCAGAGGTTTGGTTTTTTGTTTGTTTGTTTGTTTGTTTTTTGCCAGTCCTGGGCTTGAGCTCAGGGCCTGAGCACTATCCTTGGGTTTTCTCAAGGCTAGAGCTCTACCACTTGAACTTCAGCACCACTTCCGGCTTTTTTCTATGTATGTGGTACTGAGGAATCCAACCCGGGTCTTCATGCATGCTAGGCAAGCACTTTAACCACTAGGCCAAACTCCCGGCCCCAGAGGTTTGGTTTTATAAAGCAGAGTAAGTGGTTTGGTGCCAACTTGTGAACCTTTTTTGATTCTTACCCTCTTCAGAAAGCTGGTACGTGGTTTTTATAGAGGGAATCAGCAGCCATGACAGAGATCAATTTTGACACAGGCATGGCATACTTAGTTATTCTCACCGAATGTACCTTTGATTCCTTGCTCTGACAAGAAGTCTCAGCATTGAAATTATTTTTTGTTTGCCTGATTTCCTTCCTCCTTCTTTCCTTCCTTCCTTCTTTCCTTCTTTTCTCTCTCCTTCTTTCCCTCTTTCTTTCCCGGTCCTGAGGCTTGAACTCAGAGCCTAGGCTTTGTCCCTGCGTCTTTTGCTCAAGGGTAGCACTCTACTGCTTAAGACATAGTTGTCACTTCCAGCTTTTTCTAACTAGTATTTATTAAAGATGATTCTTACAGAGTTTATTGCAAGGGCAGCTTTGTGCCACGATCCTCAGATCGCAGCATCCTAAGTAGCTAGAATTACAGACATGAATCACCAGTGCTTGGTTTGGAGTTGAAATGATTTTAACACAGTATTCCAAAGGTTCTATAGGTAGATTGACTTTTTATTAATTTCTTTAAAGCAAAATGTAGCATGGCCTTGGTCCTCCAGGCAGCACAAAAGGAAGCCCTTGTACCTGTCAAATGGACAGAGCCCAATATATGGCAGATTATAGGTATTTGGGCAGAGGATACAGTAGTTGAAGGAAGGGATGTGTTAATAAAATGGTGCTGGGCAGGAATGCTGGAGCATCTGACCTATAATGTGGACAGGATAGCAACATGTCAGATCTTTAGCGCTAAAGATACTCAAGGGATTGCACACATGGTTCTCCAACTTGGCATCTTTGAGTAATTTAGGTGAACGTCATCAGTGACCTCATTCAAGACCCCTAAAGTTTTTGTAAGTTACTAAGTTTATTGAACTGCTCAGCTAGGCTTAAAAAAATACTAATTAATCCAGATCTACATGAGGCAACTGAACTCCCAAGATGTTCAATTACTTTCTCAGTGTTTCACAATTATTTAACTTCTGGAACCCAACTTCCCAGGATGCCTTTTATTTGTTTTCATTTCTCCTCTCCCTTTTTTTTTAACGTTCAGAACACATCTATTTATGGAATCAGTTGAGGTTGCCTTACACACTTCAAAGAAAATATTTGGCAAAAAATGATGTTTCTAATGTATTTGTCAAAAATCGTATTTACAAGTTGAGGGACTCTCCCAAAGAATGTTCATTTCTTCTCTTGTCCTAAGTGTCTACAACAGATGATAGCCATTAGGGAGAATGAGGAGGGAACACAAGCAAGTTTCTGAAAGGTAGCCAATTCCTGTTACATTTGTACTTCTTTTGAAGGTGTCTTGAAATATTTTGAAATAGAATTATCAAATCAGTTCTACTTCATGACATTCATTAAATCAAAAGCTGAGAGCAGTCTTTGTAAAATTACATCTTAGAAGAGGCGCGGTGGCTCACATCCGCAATCCTCAGGAGGATGAAATCTGGGGATCATGGTTTGAAGCCAGCCCAGGCAGAAAAGTCCCTGTGAGACTCTTATCTCCAGTTAACGACTCAAAAGTCAGAAATGGCACTGTGGCTCAAGTGGTAGAACTCTAGCCTTAAGCACAAAGAGGCTCAGGGACAGTGCCCAGGCCCTGAGCTCAAGCCCCACAACCATCACCAAAACAACAAAATTATATCTTAGGTTTATAGGGTCAAGTACTTTGTGACTTCAGAGCCTTAGTTTCTAATCTTGGCAAGTCTAGCACATCTCAGAGAGAAGTTGTGGTCCTCAGGGAAGATAGTGAGAGAAGGATTCTGACTTCCTTCCCAATACCAAGCTACATCCTAGCAGATTCCAACACTTGTCCCCATTAAAGGCAGACCCTGAATTACCTGAGGACATGACATTTCAATAGGACACCTCATAACCTTTCCTAAAATGCCATAGAGAGCAGCAAGATGGCTCAGTGAACAGACGCCATGTGCGTTCTCTGCGAGGCTCCTTCATCTAGGTTTCCATACATTATTTAGAAAAGGAAGCAGCGCTGAGTTTGAATACAGACTCTATCTTATTTGCTTACTAATCATCTCTTCTAATTAATGCTGAGCTGACTTGTAGGCCCTGTACGAATAAACCTAATTAAGTACGTGTATTTAAACCTCTCAAGACATTCACATAATTCTCTTCAGGTTTTCCCTTGCTATTTACTGCTTATTAGATCAGGTTGAGCCCCTTATTATAGTTTGCATATAATTTAGATAATTATCCCTAGGCCTCATTTTCACTCTTAAAGCTCTTACTATTGAATGTCACAATGAAAGGCTTATTCTGAACATTGTGGGTGGGGTGAGGGGATGGAGAGAGGACAAAAAAAAAGGACCAGGTCAGCATCCCCCACCACATATTCTAAAAATGCCTTGGGGGTTCAATTTGAGTTTTAAAAACTGTCTATCTTTGCATTCTGCAAATTTGATCTGGAAATCATTGATTGACATACACTAAATAGGAAATTAAATAAATCCTCCCTCACATACGTTTTTTTTTTTTTTAAGCCAATCACTAGACTGCTAAGCGATCAGTTTTAGCTAAGCATAGTAAAGCTTCTGGGATGTGTTGTAATTATTCTATCGATTTTTTAAAATTTACATCTTACAATCTGATGCTACCAAACTAGCAGTGTCTTTAGATATGAAATGGAGGCTGAAACTAGAATATATCACTTATCTTTCCAGTCCTAATCAAATGAATGCAAGATGGAAAAACCCAACCTTCCTCCTTCCAACTCTTTGCTTAGCTCTAGGGAAAGAATGCTAAATAATTCTGGAAGAAATTTCATAGTCTTAACTCCTCTGACCTGTTCATGTGCTTAGTGAAATTTCATATTTACTTTGGTACCTTTACCTCTGTGTTCTTAACATCTCTAGAAGTAGCTATATCTACCACTGGGAAATTGAGAAAACAACATGGCAATTTCACTTTGTAAGTCTTGTGGATCATCAAACTGAGAATTTAATAACAGTGAAGACAATTTCAAATATTTTTTCTAGGCACATTTTATATCTGTTAAGCCATCATAAGCATTAAACCCAGGCTGCAAAACAAAAGCTCTGTGAATATGGAAAGCTGGTATCAGCAGAATTATCTCAGCAGTCTGGTGTGACATCTCAGCAGTCTGTTTGGCTACATCTTTAATTACAAGTCCCCCCCTCCTTCAATGTGGCCGCAAAGAATTTAAAAAAATGAAATGTTGGTCACATTTCTGAACAGAAAATAGATTTGGCACATTTTCCACTAGAGACATGAAAGAAAGACATTAAGGATACTGTGAAAATATATTTAGCAATGTCATGTCCATTATTCAGAGCAAAAGACTACTTAATAAATACCCAGTGTTTATTTCTAAAAGTTAATGATGTCTTTGTAGTATATGGGGAGAACTTGTCATTTCACATGGCAGAGAATATATCCAGATTCATTATTCCACAGCTCTTTTCCAGATTCATGGAAACATTTTCATTACAACAGCTTGGACAAAGTTATATGGGTAAAAATTTCCTGGCTGAAAAGGGTGACTGATAAATTACCAGAGCCAAAGACCTCCACAAAAGCTCAAATTCAGAATGCCAAAGGTTTATATTTTTACTTTTTAAAAATCCTATCTGTTCCAAGTATGCACAACAGCCTGTTCCCACTGTGGACATAATGAAGGGAAAGCACAGGGCATTTTCTGCTGTTTGTGACACTTCTGTGACCTGTAATCACACTGATAAGTGCACAATAACCTTTCTAGTGATGAAACCCCAGGAGCAGGTTTTGTGAGGCATTGCAGAAACATCTCCTGCTCATGTTGTAGGCTGAATAAAATCTCCAAATTTAACAAAGTCCTCTGCTATTTAAATGGAAGACTTCCTACCCCCCACACCCCAATTAAGGGCTTGAAACTTGGGGCCTGCACGCTGTCCCTGAGCTTATTTTGTTCAAGGCTAAGTCTCCACTATTTTAAGCCACAGCACCACTTCTTGTTTCCCGGTGATTAATTTCAGATGAGTCTTACTGGGATTTTTTTGCCCAGACTGGCTTCAAACTATGATCCTCAGATCTCAGCCTCTTGAGTAGCAAGGACTGTAGGCATGAATCACTGGTGCCTGATGGAAGATAGTCTTTCTATGAATAAGTTTTTAATAACTTGTCAATTACTATACTTTTGTATTTGTTATGGGCTCATTCTCCAGTATTTTCCCTATTTTTATATATTCATGTTAACTATTGGGACTTTAAAAAAATTCTATTTGGCCCAATAGCAAATACCTGACACATTATCTAAGTTATGCTGCCATAGCTAAATACCTACGGTTGGTTAATTATTTCTAAGGATAACTTGATGTTCAGAATTTAATTTCCCCTCATTTTCGGAAATAGTTCATTTTTTCTCAAAAATAATGCTGCCTTCTACAGCACCTAAGAAATGAAACAAACAATGCAATTTCAGCTAAGCTTAGCTCTGTCTTACACAGAACATTCCAAATATCACTCAACCCTTAGATGCACGCATCTTGCTGCCTAATAAATCTGCTAATGGTAGAAAAGGTAAAGATGCATGATTTCTGGCATGGAAAAACTTATTTGATCTCAGCTTTTCTGTTTACATGATAAATTGGAGACTCTGAAAGCATGTAATAAAGAGAGCACTAGTTAACACAGAAAGAATATTTTTATAAATGCTTACACTAGTCACTCCTGCCCATAATACCTCAACCTGAGAGTATGAGAAGTATAATTGGGCCGGGAGTTTGGCCTAGTGGTAGAGTGCTCGCCTAGCATGCATGAACAGCTGGTTCAATTCCCGGTACCACATACATAGAAAAAGCCAGTAGTGGTACTGTGGCTCAAGTAGCAGAGTGCTAGCCTTGAGCAAAAATAAAGTCCAAGGACAATGCCCAGGCCCTAAGTTCAATCCCCAGGACTAGCCAAAAAAAAAAAGAAAAAGGGTGGGGGGAGAAGTATAATTGTTAAAGCTGGGCATGGTGGCTCATGCCTCTAATCTTAGCTACTCAGGAGGCTGAGGTCGGAGGATTGAGGTTCAATGCCAACTCAGGCACTCAAGACCATGAAACTCTTATTTCCAATTAATCACTAGAAAATGGAAAGTGGGGCTGTGACTCAAAGGGTAGGGAGGTAGTCTTGAGCTGAAGAGCTCAGGGACAACACCCAGTCCCAGGGATAGAATTGTAGCCTTGCGCTGGAGAACTCAGGGACAGCACCAGGCCCAGAGTTCAAGCCCCATGACCCACAAAAAAAGGAAAAAAACGTATAATAGTTAAGGAGCGAAAGACAAGTTATTTGAGCTAGTTTACACAAAACATATATGTGATGCCAAATTCCGTCTTTGTTCAACTTCCATTTTTTGACCATGCATTTTCAACAATTTAATTTGTATGGTTTTTGTGATGTGATCAGGGTCTGCCCCATTTAGGACAGATGCTGATGCTGTACAAATGGTTGCAATACTCATGTCTGCTGCTGGAATGTGTGGCTGCAAGGCTCAGGGAAATTTCTGAATAGGAGCTCTATGTCAGAGTAGTTCCCAAGTGACCACAAATGATATCGACATCAAGAAATCTTGTTATTCGGAACAATCATCTCTTAGCAATTAATAGGCTCACGAGCAGGCAGGCAAAATAGCTTATCTTCATAACCAAAATAACTCTGAATTTCAATTTGCATTGACCATTTAGCAAAAATTGTCCAAACATTTATGTGCATAAGACTGCTGATTTAGTACATGAGGTAACCTTTATAAGCACCTACTGAGTAGTATGATGTTATAATTGTATTATTATGAGTATGACATATTTTATAAGCTAACATTCTTGGTGATATGATTCAAATTTTGCAATCTTGCTGGGTGCTAGTTTATCATGACTTGTAATCCTAACTACTCAGGAGGTTGAGATCTGAGGATCATGGTCAAAGCCAGCCCAGGCAGGAAATTTCATGCGAGTCTTATGTCCACTTAACCACCACACTGGAAGCCCAGCTCTGAGTCAAGTGCTAGAGTGTTAGACTTAGGCAAAGAAAGCTCAGGGATGGCATTTAAGCCCTGAGTTCAAGCCCAAGGAGCCATATACACATGTGCATGCATGGGTGCACACACACACACACACACACACACACACACACACACACACACACACTGAAGTTTTCAGATAACCTCAAAATATTTCAGTCCTGCTTTTAGTGACCCTTCTACCCCTGAAATAAGTTACTTGAGTTGTTATATACCAATGACTAAAAATGAGAAAGAAATAGCAAATTGACTCATCTAAGTGCTATTATTATTATTATTATTATTATTATTATTATTATAAAGGTGATGTACAAAGTGGTTATAGTTCCATAAGTCAAGTAAAGAGTACATTTCTTTTTGGCAATGTCACACCTTCCCTTGCCCTCTCCCAGTTTTTCCCTCCCCTATTTTATTTCTCAAGGGAAAAGCATAATATATCACAAATAATAGGCAACAACAAAGGTCCAAGGCTTTCTATTATATACCAGCCTTTACCAAGTTCTGGATAGTTAGGTGTGGCTCTTGATTAATCCTGGAAGCTGTGAAATCTTAGGTATGGAGAGTTATTCCTACCAGTGGCTGTGTTACTGCCTCAGTGCATTGGAGAAGATGGCACAGGGCACATGTGTGCATACATGTGCATTCACATACACACCCAACATATACACATATACACACACTTTTATCAGGAACTCACTCTTAGTAACAGGACGAATCCAATGAAAAGACAGAACCCTTCTGCCTACCACACTTCTTAAGGGCCCCACCTCTCAGTACTGTTTGAAGATTTGGTTTTGCTTACTTGAACTAGAGGGGATATATTCAGACCATAGTACACAGGAGTTGGAATTTGGCCTGGAGAGATGTCATCCTTTTTGATGCTCATATTCCCCCAAGGAGCAGTTAGACAATACAGAACCTCGAGCCCTATCCCCCGACTTAATGTAGCAGAATCTGTGTTGATGGCAGTGTCACCAGATGAGTGATGGAAGGTTGAGAACAAAGCTCAGGCCAGAGCCTTCGATGTGAACAGTATCTATAAGTAATCTGACTTTAGGAATTGATGAACTGTTGGATCACCAACTCTGAGATCTTAATGATGCCTCTTCTTGGGGTCTCTGGGTCCTTTCCTATAAACCTGGACTGAACTGGCTGATCTTAATGGTTTCATGATGGCTTACTTCTAAGTTTCTTTTATTCAAGTGTGACTGCTTCATAGCAAAGCTGAAAGGTTTATGTAAAAATAATGTGGTAGGGCTCAACAAGGTCTCTCCTTCAAAGTTTACAAAATGGAAGACACATTGGAGAAATAACCAGAAAATAAATTTGATTGGGAGTCACATTGTATCAGCGTGGGCTTGCATTTTCGGGGAAAGTCATTGTGAATGACGAAAAGTCTTCAAAAGATGAGAATGATTTCTGTCAGGGTAAGGTAGATGACTTCAATACCCATGACTTTGAGGACCAGCATTAGCCAAGTGCACAAGGGAGTGATGGGCAAAAACCCCACAAACCTCTCAATAAGGACAAATTAGAGATGATCCTTAACTGCAGAATAAGTTTGTGTTGTAAGTTTTTTAAGTTGAGAAATAATATGATTTTTTTTTAAAAAGGCAGCAGGGACTGGAGAAAGAAGTCTGCTTGTTACTGTCCATAGAGAGTAGCTCAGGGCTAGAGAAATCAGTAGGGAGCAATTGTCACAATTCAAACTGATAACCTTAAAGGAGAATGTAAGTTGTTTAATGGCACCTGAAGGAACAGGTAGCCCTGACTGAAAAGCAGTAGCTTAAGGAATGGATAATAAGGGCTAGGAAACTAATTAGTTACAGGTAAAGGAAGAGAAGGATGGAGAAAACTAATTGTAATCATATATTATGTAATGAATTTTTTCAATGGTGGGTCACCCATAGTGAAGCTGAACGATACCTACGATGTACTGACATCATAAAAAAGGCTAAATGTCGTAGTAAAACATGATGCTCACTATCGTGGTGGTACTAATTTCTAAACAAATCTCCTGTGTTGCCAGTCCTATCAAAATGAAACACATAATTTTTTTATGTTTTATTATTTATAATGGGACTTGAGCTCAGGACCTGAAGCACTGTCCCTGACTTTTCTGACTTTTTTTTATTGTAATGTATAGAGGGGTTAAAGTTGCATTCAGCGGACAGTAAGTGCATTACTTCTCACACATTGATACCCCTTCTCATGTATTTTCCCCAGTTCCCTCCCCCACCCCCTCCCAATCATGTCCCTGCCTCTTTTACTCAAGGCTAGCCCCTACCATTTTGAGCCACAGCTGCATTTCTAGTTTTCTGGTGGTTAATTAGAGATGATAGCTTCAGTTCTTCTTCCCAGGCTTTCAAAATGTGATCCTCAGATCTCAGCCTCCTCAGTAGCTAGGATTTCAGACTTGGACTACCGGTGCCCAGCTGAACATAATATTTTGTACAGTACAAAATGCTCTAGTAAATGAATGTGTTACTGTTTTATGTATTTACTATTCTTTATTTTAATCATCATTTTGCCGTATACTTCTACTTGTAAAATTGTTTACTGTAAACTATTATGTGACTTATTGTAGGTACATGCAGGCTCAGATACTACATTAAAAAAAAACGAATAGACCAGCCTGTTTCATAATTGCTTCTTCAAAATGATCCTTTCCTCTAGTGTGATCTGTGAAGTGTCTGTGCTTAAGATTTATTGAACTTCCTTGACTTTAGAATTAGTATTCTTGAAGGGCCGGGAGTTTGGCCTAGTGGTTAAAGTGCTTGCCTAGCATGCATGAAGACCCGGGTTCGATTCCTCGGTACCATATACATAGAAAAAAGCCGGAAGTGGTGCTGAGGCTCAAGTGGTAGAGCTCTAGCCTTGAGAAAGTCCAAGGACGGTGCTCAGACCCTGAGCTCAAGCCCAGGACTGGCAAAAAAAAAAAAAAAGAATTAGTATCCTTGAATATTTCTGAGCAATACTCTACCTACATCTCTTTTAAGTATTGCTACTCCTTTGTTACTTCTTTCTTTCTTTCTTTCTTTCTTTCCTTCCTTCTTTCCTTCTCTTTCTTTCTTTCTTTCTTTCTTTCTTTCTTTCTTTCTTTCTTTCTTTCTTTCTTTCTTTCATGCCAGTCCTGTTGCTTAAATTCAGTGCCTGAGCACTGTCCTTGGGCTTTCTCAAGGCTAGTACTCTCACACTCAAGCCACAGAACCACTTCTGGCCTTTTCTGTATATACTGTACCAAGAAATCAAACCCAGGGCTTTGTATATGCTAGGCAAGCACTCTACCACTAGACCAAACTCCTGGATCATATTGCTTTATTTTTGCCTAGCATTCTGATTTTCTCTTCGTCTTCTTAGTTTTCTTTTATGGCATTGAGTTCTTTGTTAACCAAGGGTGCTTTGATTTATTTCCTGAAACTATTATCGATTGTGTCAGTTCTGTGATGGATCCATTGGAATTTTAACATTTTAGATTTTTTTTAAATAAATTCTTTTTGACTTTTTCAAATGGACATAGTATACCGTATTGCTTCCTGTTTCTTTCTCCTAATCACTCACCTGGATTCATTTTAATGTGTTAAAAACAATGTTTGTCTTCTGTGATCATTTCATCATCTTAGATGAAGATCTTACTCTGCTGTCCATTATTTCCACTGGTTTTCATTCATAGTGCTTTATTTCCTTGTGTCACTTGTGATTTATTTATTTATTTTTTGTCAGCCATGATGCTTGAACTCAGGGCCTGGGTGATGTCCCTGAGCTTGTCTTCACTCAAGGCTATCACTCTACTATTTTGAGCCACAGTGCAACTTCTGGTTTTCTGGAGGTTAATTGGAGATAACAGACTCATGGACTCTTGTGTTCCTGAGAACTCAGACTCCTGAGTAGGATTACAGGCATGAATCATCAATGCCCAGCTTGATTGTTTTCTCATTGTTTTACTTGGTTATTATGGCATATTTACTTTCCCACGAGGCAATGGGATGTCTATTCATGACACATCCCTCCCTAAAAAATTTGCTTTTGCTTTTGTTTCCAGTTATCCACCGCCATTACTCAATTTGACTATGTACATGAATTCTCTGCTTTGCATACCTCAAACCACACCATCCATTCTGAGTGATGGTTGAGATCAGCAGGCTTTGTTGTCACTGTCTCCAGTGCAGTTATGCATTGTTTTCTTCCCAGTGCTTCAAAGTGGAGTTTTTTCCAGAAGTTCAGCTTCCTTCTATTGAACTCCCTCATCAGCATGAAGCCATTAAATGAGATTTCAAGGTCTGCAGAGCTTAGGAGTAACCTTCAGGCCAACCTTGTATTCCAGGCTCTCTTGAGATTCCAGCTCTGTTTTGTTTAGGATATGAATGAATATTCCTTCTTTCCATGTCAATCATGTATTTCAAAGGGCATTAGGTTTTTTGGCTAATATTTTAGTTGTGTCTGGCTAGAAACACGAGGCTTTATGTAATTAATAAGTATTGAATTTGTATAGGATCCTATATGTTGAATCTAAAGCATTTCACTTGTCTAGTAATTTTACTTCCTGTTGCATTTAGTAAACTCTTAGTTTTTGCTGTAAGCATTAATTTCCAAGTTATTCTGTAGCAGCAATTGCCGTGGTTCTTGTCACTTGTCTTGAAAATATAAAATGTCTGTGATATATTTGTAAGAGAATTAGCTATGTCTCCTTGTTACCATAGAATCACTCACAACCTTACAAAATAATAGAATTACCAAAACATGAAAATACAATTTTACCTGCCTCTAGTTTATTTCCAAATTGGTTCCCACTAAAAATACTAGAGATATATGAACCTTTCCATAAATTTGAATAGTAGTAAAATAGTCACATGATAACTTGGACAAAGAACTAATTCTAGGAAAATTGTGCATAAACTATACTTCATTGTTTAATTCTTTTTAATATTTTATTGTAATGTATAGAGGGGTTACAATTCCATTCGCCAGATACCAGGTGCATTACTTCTCACACATTGGTACCCCTTCTCATGTTTTTTCTCCTTTTCCCTCCTCCAACCCCTTCCCAATCACCTTGTTTCCCCCTTTCCCTTTCCTATTTCAAATAATCAAATGTATATACAATATACCAGGTAACACAGTCAGGTATAGTAACAATATAAGATTAACCAAAGGGCAACAAAACAGAAGAGAAATAACATAGTACATTAAGAAAAGCAATCACACAAGATAAAACTCTTGTTCCCATATCCTAGAGATCCTTTCATTTAGTCTCATCCTATATGACCTTATGTACCTAGATTTTGCACTATTATAATCCTCTGCTAGGATTGTACAAATTATTACAAATGAAGGAAACCATTGAGCCTATGTTCCTTTGGATCTGGATTACTTCACTTAATATGATTTTTTCCAAGTCTTTCCATTTCCTTACAAATGGGGTGATGTCATTCCTTGTGATGGTAGCATAGAATTCCATTGTGTATAAATACCACATCTTCTTGATCCAGTCATCTACTGAGGGGCATCTGGATTGGTTCCATATCTTTGCTATGGTAAATAATGCTGCAATGAACATCGTTGTGCTAGTGGCTTTAGTATATGTCCTTGTTTCTGGACATTTGGGTAAATGCCAAGTAGTGGAATTGCTGGGTCATAGGGGAGCTCTATGTTTAGTCTTTTGAGGAATCACCATACTGCTTTCCATAGTGGTTGAACGAGTTTACACTCCCATCAACAGTGTTGTAGTGTTCTCTCCTGGCCACATCCATGCCAGCATTGGTTGTTATTAAATTTGTTAGATTCCATTCTAACTGGAGTGAGGTGGAATCTCAAAGTTGCTTTGATTAGTATTTCTTTTATTGCTAGAGATGTTGAGCATTTCTTCATGTGTCTATTGGCTCTTTGTATTTCCTCTTCAGAGAAGTCTCTCTTTAAGTCTTTGGCCCATCTTTTAATGGGATGGTTGTTTCCTTGAAGATGTGTTTTTGAGAGATTGAATTTATATATATATATATATATATATATATATATATATTAGATAGGGGGCCTTTGTTTTATTGTTAGTTAAGATTTTCTCACTCTGTGAGCTTTCTATTTAACTTGCTAGCTATTTCCTTTGTCATACAAAAGCTCTGTATTAAACTACATTTTAAAAATTAAGTATGTGTATTTTTTTAAGTTTAGAAAATGTCAAGCCTTCAGATATTTTAAGGAAAACTTTAAAAGTGGTTATTCTCCTTGTCTTCTGTAATTTATCTGGTAAGGAAATGAGCGCCCCTTTTAAAACTATCTGATTTCACATGAGACATTTTATTCAACTAGGGACACACACACACACACACACACACACACACTTGCAATCTGTACATCAGACTAGTGCAGCTTTGCCTGTCTCACTGACTCACTGTCTTTCTTTTCCTAGTACGTGCGAGTATCTTTTGATACGAAACCTGACCTCCTCCTACACCTGATGACTAAGGAATGGCAACTGGAGCTTCCCAAACTCCTCATCTCTGTGCATGGTGGCCTGCAAAACTTTGAACTCCAGCCAAAACTCAAACAAGTCTTTGGAAAGGGACTCATCAAAGCAGCCATGACAACTGGAGCATGGATATTCACTGGTGGGGTTAACACAGGTAACTATAGTGGAACAGAGAGCAAAGGCATAGAACTATGAGAAAATTATACTTAAAATTATTTTCAAGTTTATTAATTTTTTTCCTCCAAATTCAACAATCTTTCTTCTCACTGAAACTCTTTTCGGCCTTTCCCTAAATGATACCACACAGTTATTTTTCACAAGAAGCAGATTGAATATTTAATGGTTGATAGTGCAGAATTTGTAAACACAACTAATGGAATTTCATAGAATGCTTTCAGTTGTTCAAGTTGTATAACTATCTAATAATTTTTTTTGCCAGTACTGGGCTTGAGCTCAGGTCCTGAGCACTGTCCTTGGACTTTCTCAAGGCTAGAGCTCTACTCCTTGAGCCTCAGCACCACTTCCAGATTTTTTCTATGTATGTGGTACCTAGAAATTGAACCCAGGTCTTCATGCATGCTAGGCAAGCACTCTACCACCAGGCCAAACTCTCAGTCCCAATATCCAATAATTTTTTTAAAGAATAACTTCTCCTTTAAATCAGAGGCTATGTTCCAGTTTTCCGGTTTCCTTTTTTTTTTTTTTTGAAATGCCATTTGTATCTGAGTCTCTGAAAATCTAGGTTGTTATGTGTTTATTACTTTAAACATTTCATTAAATCATTCTGCACCAATGGATAATACACCTCACCTCAACTATAAATACATTTTCCTATCTGCCAAATGAGTTTCTATATTATGATTCAGGCATTCTGATAAATCATTACTTAGAAACCCACTTATAGACAGTGCTTTTGTGGAAACAGTATTCAAATACAAGATAATGGATTGAACCCCTGAGATTGTGGTAAGCATATTTCCCCAGCCTAAGTCAAGGTCCTGTTAGCATAACTTAAATAATAATTGCAGCAAGTTGATGCAGACTTGTCATAAGGCTCAAAAACTACTGAGGTATACATAGATACATTTGTAGTGGAACTTTCTGAACAAAATTCTGGAACACTAAGATTTAAATGTCATGTTATCTCACTTTTGTTTATGGGTTTTGTTTACATGATGCTTGTGTGAGATCTGTACTGTAAAACCTCCTATATATCTAGAATTTATTAACAACACGAATACAACTCCACAGGCACATTTGGGCAGTGAACTCGGTGTGAAATTTAGACTCGGTCCCTAAATGTACTCTTAATTTGAACTGCTCAATCACCTCTTTATAGATGATCCTACAGTGACCAGCAGCTAATGATTAAATGACCAAGTCAGGCTTTAAGCATTGTACTAGAAGTACAATGCTGTAAATATTTAGTCTTTTGCCTTGTGACACAAGGACACCAACCAAAAAGATTCTAAAAGTTCAAAAGAAATTCTAATCGGTTTTTTACTATTAATAGATTGGGATATGGTTTATTGCTTTTGTTCTTTTGCACAATGTATTCACTACCAAAAGAAGAATTTATAGCCTAAATACTATAAAGCAGAGTTAATCTCTGGCCTAAAATATGAATCTAATGATGAATACTAAAACTAGGTAGGAGGGGTAGGAAAATCGCAGACAACTGAGGACCTACCATGAACTACAACTTCTTATCTAAAACTGATAGTCCTTGCATTATATTCATATTAGTGTCTACTGATCTACATAATTTTTGTAGGTTTGTTTTGGTAGTAGTCACATTTAAATGGTCCTTACACAAGTTAGCAAGTAAAAAGTGACCTTTTCCCAATACTGCCAAAGGTATCTCAACATGATTTAGTAGCCATTTACCCTATTTTATTTTATATTTAAAATGAGACTTTCTAGGGGCCAAGAGTTTGGCCTAGTGGTAGAGTGCTTTCTGGAATGCACGAAGACCTGGGTTCAATTCCTCAGTACCATATATATAGAAAAAAGCTGGAAGTGGTGCTGTGGCTCAAGTGACAGACCACTAGCCTTGAGAAAAAAAACATGCAAGGACAGTGGTTAGGCCCTCAGTTCAAGCCCCAGGACTGGCCAAAAAAATGAGACTTCCTATTTGATCTTGTGTTTCACTTCACAACTGAGTTATTGAAACATGTATATTGTCTCCCATAATTAAGTTGGCTGCTATGATTTGTGTGGTTAGTTAGTTCTGAGCAGTTTCTGGGCCCTTATTTAGGCTACATTATCCCTTGGGGCACACAATGTAGAGAAACACATTGGCTTTTTGCCTTCACTATTGGAAAATACATCCTCATATGTGATGAGTCACTGTAGGAAATGTTCAGTGACATATTGAGCTATTCATGACACACAACTTGCAATATGCACAATGGGTAAGAAATGAAGCCCAACTCAATGTTCTATATAAAATGGCACTAAGTATGAATTTTCTGTGAGGAATGGGTAGAATATTGAGAAGTAGAAATATTTTTTAGAAAATATATCTTACAAGTATTATATAGAAATAACCACCTGAGAAAGAGATTAATAGGTAAGGAATTAATCCTCTAAATGGTTTGTGAAATGACAAATTAGGTTCCCTACTATTTGCAAACCAAATTTCTTCAGTTTTAAATATGAGGATGAAGGGCATTATAATAAATGAGATACAAGATTAGAATGATAAAGGAACTGGAAATGTAGGTGAAGTGGTAGAGAGACAGCTTTGATAAAAAATAAAAGCCAAGCAAGAGTATGAGGTCCCGAGTTCAAGTATACATACACACACACACACACACACACACACACACACACACACACACACATTTACACATATGCACCCAGAGAGATAGAATTGTAGAAGAGATGGTATGGAGTATTTATGGATTTTAGTATAAGCTTTCTATATAGGAAACCAACATTTTTTATAACTAAGCACTCTATGTTTTATGTTATAAATGGAAATATTGGTTATGATTAATAAAATGTGGGCTAGGTCACTATCTGTATAACCCTATTTTACAAACTGTAATGTAGATTTACCATCATTATGTTTTGTACTTATTGTATAGTTAAGATGTTGATTCTTAGTCACATGATGCTTTTAAGAAAAAGCAAATCATGATGCTTTTAAGAAAAAGATTCTCTAGCATTCCTTAAGAATTAAATTTATTCTTGTTACTAATACTAAGTGCTTTGGAATTTTTCATGTAAGTTAGAATAAAAACTGAATTTCTAGAGTACATATCAACTCGTAAATAGCTGACAGTATAGCCACCATTTATGAATAGTCTTTCTGGAAAAAAATATGTAATTCTTACAAAAATGTGTCAAGTTGTATATTTAATTGATTTAACTATGGGAGAAATAGGAATCACAATTTCCTATAGAACAATGGAAAAGCCATGACCTGAAAGAACAAGATGAATGCTTCTCTCTCTGTTCTTAGGTGTTATTCGTCATGTTGGAGATGCCTTGAAGGACCATGCCTCAAAGTCTCGAGGGAAGATATGTACCATAGGTATTGCCCCCTGGGGGATTGTGGAAAACCAAGAGGACCTGATTGGAAGAGATGTAAGTCTCGGAGACTGGTCTTCCACTTGCCTTTTCCTGGAGGGGCTCTCATCAGAGAAAAATTAATAGTTAATTGTAATAGTATTCTTTTGCCTCCCCACTTACCAAAGTGAAAATGATTATGAGGAGTGATTTCAACTGAGTAACTAGTTATTTCTAAAAATCTGTCCAGGTAGATCCTATGTCAGTTGTAATCAAGAGAGTTAGAAAACAACACGTATCAAATCAACTTCTCCCTGCTTGAACCATGTGATTTGGGCATAGTGATGGCAAAGTTCATTTACATTGAGTAGCAGTTTCCAACATGAATGCGGGATTCCAGCTTCACTGCTGCTTGAGTACCTCTATCTCTCTCTCAGGAGAGCAGCAAGGATTGGTGCTTTTCACTGGAGCTGGTGGCTTCTCTGGCCAGCCTTTCTTTTGTTAAATGCTTGGCAAAGCTATGGGCACAGATGGATTCTTTACTTCCCACTTACTTCAAAATGTCAGTTTCAATTTCCTGTTCTGATATCCAGGGCCACATACTGACCAACCAGGCAACAATTTTGACAGAAATTTAGACCATTTGGTACCATTATTTTTCCTGAGTCACTGTCATTGCTTTTCTTTCTAGCAACCTTCTTATTTTAAAAGGAAAAAAAAAAGGTTTATTATTAACTTCCTTTAGAAGATTGTTCTCTCTTACCAGCCACTATAATTTTCAAAACTCCATCAGTATGAAGTTTAGTTACACTGTGTGAACAAATTGTCATATTTGGTCTCATTCTTCTTTCTCTAGTAATATTAGTCATTCACTATTTATCACAGTTCTCAACATCAAATAAATGCAACCTTTTGTTTCCGATCAATACTTGCTATAGAATATAGTAAATATGCTAACTAGCAAAAAAGGAAAAATGAAAAAAGTATCGTGATGCACTACAATGCAGCTATCTCATTTCAATCCAACACAGTATTTCTTAAATGCAGTACAAAACACTATATGACCAATGGCACAGTGAACAAATCAAGACAAGAAGTAAAAAAATAAATCCTAAAGGTTTATGATAAAAAACATGCAATTTGGTTTCAAGGCTATCAAATCACATGTAGAAATGCTGATCTATCCAGGGGACATAGGATAGGAAATGAGATACCAATTTCTACAGTATAATAGTTTTTAGCCGAAGTTTACTGGCTGCTTTGTCTATATCTTTAAATGCCTCAAGCACTGGTTCCCAAAGTTCTAGGTAGGCAGAATTGGCTAGAAAAGTAGACATTTCTGACTTATTTTACGAAGTATCTGGAACCTGTATTTTATGAAATACTTGTCTTTAATTCTGGGTTGACTTATAAGTGAATGTTCACATTGAACTTGTATTAAAAATATCTCTTAAAGAATTACAATATGCTAAAGATATATGAATACCTTAAGCATTTAATAGTATATTTTATTAACATAGTGTATTGCTAATATATTTATGCTACAGTAGTCATTTTCAAGTGTTTATAACTTCAGGATCTTTACCATAAACATGAATTATTATTCAATTTAGGGTACTAGTTTAGAGTTTTTGCATCCCAGTAAATTGTGGCAAATGGCAGCTGGTTATTTTTATTTTTGAGATAGAATAACAAAATACTAATGTGATTATCATGTGATTATGGAAAATCAGTACTTCAATTATATTTACTTGCCTTGGTGAGTTGAAAAATTCAGTCCTATTTCTTTATCTTCCATTTGCAACTTTTTCCTCTGATTTCATTTCCTTCTCATGTTTCTTCCTCTCCCATTACATTCCCCCATTGAATGTCAATGGCACTTTTAAGATGTTGGCATGTGTCCCAATTAAAATGGTCTTGTACTAAGCCCAGAGGGCAGGAAACACCACTCATTTGTTCAGTCTAAATGTGCTTTGATCATCCATACTCCCAGGGGTCTAATAAAAGCAAACCATGGCTCACAAAGAACAGGGTAAGCTGGTAAAGAGATGAAAGTGAAAAGATTCAAAATGAAAATTCCAAGATAGCTGAATAGGTACCCAATACCTAACACCACCTCCTCCATCACAAAGAACCAAAGTAACAGATATGTAGATGTAGTTTGATTTTTATGACACTAAAAACAATGATGGGACTCAGCAACACAGAGACTAGAACCTGTAAACTTTAGAAACCTAGAAGACTGCATAGAAGACACATGAAATATCCCTATACTTGCCATTTTGAATCCACAGCCAGTATAAGAGGATCTCTCTTCTGCATGGATGAGATGAAAGAGTTACAACAATCTCTACTAGGGCATAATTCAATCTACTGGTAATCCACATGGTATTGCAGCCCGCCTAAAAAGGTAACCTGAAATCTGCATATTTGGAAAAGAATCTCACATCATCTTCCAGAGAACACCGAGGGAACCAGGAACTACCTTGAAAACGGAGTTATTGCCTGAGCTTGGTTTTCTCCAAAGGTTAGAAATGCCTGCATATTCTCATCTCCTGGACCCCACAGACATTCTATTGTACTGATGTTTAGGTAGTCACCTTACTGCCCAACTGCACCTAGAAAGATAAGTATGGCCTCTACATCCATTGGGTATCCTGCCGTGGATGGATATGTGACTGAGAAGGAAAGAGAGGACATTTGTCCTCTGTGACAAGGGCATGCCCAGTCCCTTAGGGATTCATTGTTGGTGTGAGGACTGAAGGTGGGTGCCCACGTCGTTCCCATACCTGTTATTAACAGAGAAGAGAATGAACATCATGGTTCTGTGGCTGTCCATCCTTCAGTGAATGCTACAGATGGAAGAGCTTCAGTTCCACCCATTGCCATCCCATTACACACAGAGCGCCAGAGACAGAAACAAGAAGTTCTGAGCAGCCTCCATCCTGGATACGCACTGTCATCACTAGAGACGGGAAAAAATCAGTCCTGTGCTTCCCTGCCAATGCTGTTTTCACTGGTATCCCACCTACATACCATATGTGGCATGCACTACTGCTACAGTTCTTACCATGGGCTCATCTTATGCATTGTCTTGGCCAGAGTCATTGGTCAAAGACAAGTACTTTAGGCTCCTTCCTGTTCATGGGACTCCCAGTAACAGAGCCCACATAAAAAGTGCCTAAAGAAATCTCCATCAATCCTGTAGGGGCATTCTACTGTCTACCTCCCACTAGCCTAGACTGCTTTAGTGTCTTGACTCATAAATAATGTCCTGCCAAAGCAGATGGTCTCTACAAATCCACCAATGTATACTCAGTGCCCAGAGTTAGTAATCACAGCCAAAGAAACCACAGTGCTAAGCTAGGAATGAAGCCAATAGTGCCTAATAAACCATCAATCCCAGATATATGTTCATGAGAAAGAGACTAAAATTACCAAGTCATGAAAGTGGAATAGATGCCTATTCCAACAGATGTGTTAATGTTCATGAAGGAGAAGAAACAGAAAAGCAAAGCAATATGACATTTCTAAAAACAAACATTCTATCCATAAATCCAAAAAAGAAGAGATATATGAATTGCCTAATAAAGGAATGCTTACAGTGCTGTTCAATGAGTTCCAAGAGACTACAGGTAAACAGAGGCATGAAATTAGGAAGATAATACAAAACCTGAATGAGAAAAATCATCGAAGAGGCTGATTTGAAAATAAGTTTTGGAAGTGAACAACTCAAGGGATCAAATGAAAAATTTGACTGTCAAATTCAAAAATCAACTATAACAAGCAAAAATCAGATCTGGACCTGAAAACAGGCCTTTTGAAACAGTCCCATCATCAACAACAAAAATAATAAAGAAGAGATTCAAAACCTTTGGGATACCATTAAATAAACAAGTATCCACATTTTTAGAATACTCAAAGGAGAAGAAAAATGTTCATAGCACTGAAAACTTACTCAATGAAGAGTAGCAAACCTTTCTCAAGGCTTAGGGAACTATCTCCATATGTATGAGGCTTACAGGACCTCAAAAACACACACTATCTAAAAGAGCTGATTATATACATATATATATTAAGCATAATGTAGTTAATTGTAAAAATATGAAGGAAAAGATGAGGGGAGAATCCTGTTTAGAGTTCTTTCAATTAGTCTAAGAGCTGATTTCTCAGCAGAAACCTTACAGGTCACAAGACTATGAATTCCATATCTTGAAAAACAACCATCAGCCAAGAATACTACCTTCAGCAAGTTTATCTACCAGAGATAAGGACAAATAGTCCTTTCAAGACAAGCAGGAACTGCTAACATTAGTGATTACCAAATTATCTTTCAAATGATATTACTAATATTTAGAAGAGAAAGATAAATGTCATTGTAAAAATACAAATCCCACTACAAGAGTAGATACACAAAGACTCAAACATTTCCAATACAATAAACCATTAAACTACAAAGATGAAGAAGAAAAAAATTACAAAGAATAAATAAATAGCTAGAAGAAAGTCAGTAAAATTATAGAAGTATGTTCTTACCTCATCTATCAATAAACTATGAATGTATATGGGCTAAATTTTCCAAATAAAAGAGACATATTGACTGAATAGATTATTTTTTAAAAAATCTGTAAAGCATGTTGCTACAAGAAACTTGAATCATCAATAAAGATGCATACAGACTGAAAGTAAAGAATGAAAAATGATATCCAAGAAAACAGAAACAGTTATACATTTATCTGACAGAGTAGGCTTTCAGAGAAAACAGAAATAGGAGACATATATAAAGTTCAATTCAACAAGATATAATAATTGAGTGCTGGGAATGTAGTCTAGTGATAGAGTGCTCGCCTGGCATGCACAAAGCCCTGGGTTGGATTCCTTGGCACCACATATACAGAAAAGGCTAGAAGTACTGCGGTGGCTCAAGTGGTAGAGCACTAGCCTTGAGCAAAAAGTGTTCAAGGACAATTCCCAGTCCCTGAGTTCAAGCCCTGTTCTTGATGCCATTTTATAAAACTAATACTAATAAGCCCAATAGTGGAAGTCTTCAACACCTTACTTTATCAATAGGCAGCTCATCCAGTCCAAAGAAAACTGGGAGAATTAAGCTATACTACAGAACAATGAAGTTAACAGAAATTTACAGAACATTCCATTCAAACTTTAAATTACACATTCTTTTCATCAATGCATGGAACTTCCTCTGTGATCAACCATATATTTACAAAGAGTGAATATGTTTCATCCCAGGATACCAGAACAGTTGAACACACATAAACTGGCAAATATAATGCGTCCAATTGACAGAATGGATGGTTTTAAAATAATGATCACCTTAATAGCTACAGAGAAAATACATGATAACATGCAACAGTCCTTCACAATAAAAATTCTCGATAGACATGGATTGTGTCTGTGGAGATTGTGCTTCAATATAATAAAGATTCTGTATGATAAACCAAAACCCAGAGATTATGCTGCACAGGAAAAATGGAAGCATCATGTCTTAGATCAGAAACAAGACAAATTCAACAAACAGTCTCATCGCTTCCATTTAATTTTAGGAATTTTAGCCAGGAAAATTAGATAAGACAAAGAAAATGATGCGAACAAATAGGGAGGAAGTCAAATTCTCCCTGTTTCTAAATAATATGACTCTAAATGTTAAAAAAAATAAAATTTAAGACTCCATCAAATAATGGTAAACAAAACCAGAAGGTTGTCAGGATACAAAATGTAATAGCTTTTTTATATACTAATAATGAGTTTGCTGATAAAATCAATGAAAGAAATCTCAATCACAATAATAACAAATATTCTAGGAATAAGCTTAGCCTAAGGAGTGAAAGATTTTTCAATAATGTTACTAAAAATATATGTTAGAGAAGGGACAGCCTTACAAATAAATGATGCTTGTGAATTAGTCATGCAGAAGACTTAAATTTGATCTCATTTGTCCAGAAATCAAATCAGCAAACCTAAATCTATGACCCCAAAACTAAAATTACTAACATAATGTATTGGAGAAACACTTCAAGACATTGAAACAGACAATGTTTTTCTGCATACGACCTGAAAGCAGAGGAAAAACAAATCTTATTAGAAAGGCATTATAGTCCTGGGAATCTGAATCACATCCAAAACATAGTAGATTATGTTGCTTGACTTTTGATTCATATTTGCTTTGTTTTTATGACTTCATAGTGCTTTGAGTTTGTTTTGTCTTTCCTATTTGACCTCCAGAAGTTCTGCCATAAGCACAAAAATAAAAATTTTAAAACAATAATAACAAAAGCAAAAACTGACTTGTGGAATTATATCAAACTAAAAAGTTCCTGAGAAGCTTCTAGAAAGCACAGGAAACAAAAAAACTAGAATGAAGGGCATAGAAGGTATAAAAACAGTCGAAAGCTATTTGCAGGAGGGAAAATATCCAAAATATATAAGGAACTAAAAACATTAACAAAAAAATCTAATTTAAGTAGTAATAATGATTAGTGTATATTGTATATAGTGATGATTAGTAACCAATTAAAATGTATAATATGAATAGTCATCAGAGAAATGTAAATCAAAGCACAATGAGATATCACTTCACCTCAGAATATCTGCTAACCAAAAGCAAAATGAAATTTAAAAAAAAGCAAATGCTAGCAAGGAACTCTTTTATATGAGTATAGTAGAACAGTATAGAAGTTCCTCAATTATCTAAAATTACAGTATAGCATAGAATTCAATGTTCCCATTTCTGGGTCTGTATCCTAGGACACTAAAACCAACAAAACAGAGTGAAACCTGGATGCCCATACTTATTGTAACACTATTCAAAATAGTTTAGATAGGGAGTCAGTGCAGGTATGCCACAGTAGATAAAGGGATAAGGAAAACACTTATGTATACAGCTCTACACGCAGAATAACATATTATCTGGTCCTAAAGAAAAATGAAAGTCACATGGATGAAACTAGAGGAAAGTACTTTAGTAAAATCAGCCACCCACTGATAACTACCACATTTTTGTCTCTCAGATGTGCAAACTAAAAACAGTTGAAAGAAGCTTAGTGATTGCCAGAGATTGGTTTGGGGATCTGGAATAAAAAGTTTGAATTTTATCAGTGCATGCTATAAACCCAAATGGAAATATCACATTGAAACTTAGTGAAGGCTGTTTCTCCTACATAGCAACAAAGTAGGAGGTAGATGATACCACTTAGGCTATTGTGGGGATTTTATGGGAGCAAAATTTGGGGAATGGAAATGGGCCTTTGTCTAAACCCTTTAAAAGATGCATGTTTTACCTGTGACTAGCACTTAATGATTTAAAATTAAGTATCTTCCATTCTGTGGAATACTACCTTTCTTAGTGAATAGATTGAAACAATAGACTTTGGGGAAGAAGTATATTCCAAATACTTCCACAATTTGAAATACTCCCTAAACTCCACTTGTTAGAAATACAATCCCTTAGCTAACAAGTATTGAAAGATGAGATTTCTAAGAGTAGAGGGGCTCATGGAGGCTCTGTCCTAAGGAATAGATTCATGCCATCTCAAGCATAAGGCCTTTTACAGGATGAGTTCATCCTTTCTCTTATCCTCTCTTCCTCTCTTGTACTCCATCTGGTTCTTTTGTTTTATCTGGATCAGAAGAGAAATCACAGATCATCCAATATCACTTCAAGTTAGGCACACAAGTTAGGCCTCTAATCCTAGAAACTTTTAGTGGTAAGCCCTGAGAACTAGAGGTTTGGGCTCTTAAGTTTCCAAAGCTGGAAACATCACTGAAGGTGCTTAAGGCAAAGGTTTAGTGCCTTGGAATTTGAGCCCCAACATGTAATAGGTAGAGTTACAAGTCCTACTCTTTAAGTGTCAGGTTTGCCCACTCTTTGACCTTTGTCAGCGTTCTTAAGTGTTTCCAGTCACAGGCTCTTGCCCACTCTGGCTCTTCATCGCCTCTTATCTCTCAGTGCTTGTGCAATCATTTGTAGGACTGACTTCTTTCAATTTCAGTCCCTCACTCTCTGGAACTTTTAAATTCCTTCAACTTTTATCACTCAGCGCTCCTGGCTTTAGGACCTTTACCCTTCCTTGGCCCTTTTGGAACTGTTAACTACCTCCGTGCTGCCATTTCTGGGGCTGGAGTCACCAGGATCTTGTATGTTGTATCTATGAATAAAGAACACAAGTAGGCAGAAGCCCATTTGAAAGAATTGTCAAATTCCAGTACTAGAATGCCTTCATCAGCTTTGACTCCTAGATTACACCTTGTACATCTTAAGCACTAGAACTGTGAGTCATTCCCTAGTCTGAGGTATGCTGTATAGAAGCACAAAGTGGACAGACTTTCAAAATGTAATATGCTTTGTCCTACTACTTAGACTTGAAAATGTGCACTGCTCCAGTTATTGAGGTCAGTATCAAGTCAGTGATTCCCCCATATTATTAGTAGGGTCCCTTTTCCTTATCACACTCTTGTATCCTCCAAGCTGACCTCAAGGCTCCCTTCTATCATTCCCTCCCTGTCATTCCTTTCCATCATTCCTTTCCATTCCCTCCCAAGGTATTTAAAACATATCTCTAATTGTGATTTCTCTCACAATAGTATTCTTCCCCAGGTTTCTCTGCCTGTTTAGGCTGGTGTAACCATGTATCCTAGACCAAGTGGCTTATAGATGGTAGAAATTTATTTTCTATAATCCTGGTTTCTGGATGGTTCCTTTTGACTACACCCACCACGGTGTCAGACTTTAAGATTGCCTCTGGGGTCCAAAAGGATCTTTATCTCAGTACTCTCCATAGTTGAGGAATCCACCTTCATGAGCCGATTGTCTAGGAGGTAGATGGTTTACCTCCTAACACTGTCATTAGCAGGTTAGGACTTCAACATATGGGCTCAGAAACACATAAGTGTTTATTCTATTGCATCAATTAAAAATGTTCTCGGGGCTGGGAGTTTGGCCTAGTGGTAGAGGTTCTATTCTTCAGTACCACATACATACGAAAAAGCCAGAAGTGGTGCTGAGGCTCAAGTGGTAGAGCTCTAGTCTTCAGAAAGTCCAAGGACAGTGCTCAGACCCTGAGCTCAAGCCCAGAACTGGCAAAAAAAAAGTTCTTCTCAAAACTAAGGAATTGCTTCTTTCTAGACCTTAACATGCTTTTCATGAACATAAAGCATTGATAGGCTACTCAGACATTGTAAGACTTCATCTCTAAGTGAACTACAAAACCATTTTATCTGTCCTCATACAGTTTCTATGAACCTAATCATAATGATAGAAACTATGACTTGCTAAGTTCCTAATATAATCGTGTAATTACATATCTTATACAGTAGGTATTGTATCATTTTGAGAGTTGGATAAACAGAAGATTGGTTTGGAGTCATTTTGTCATATATTAAGTGATATAGAAGAGAACAGTTCAATGAAAATGTATATTTTATTGTTAGTTGAGATTTTGGCAAATGCACTTATAAATTCTACTTTCAAATTTACTCAGTGACTCACCAGAGATCTTTGCTTTGTGCCTAGAGAAACTTCACCTGGGTAGATACTTGTGAAAATATTATAAATGAAAAGCTGAGAGTTCTAGGGAATAATTTTTGTACAACACATTTTAAATTTAGACTCTTTGCTTTAGAAAACAAAGACCAGAATTTAAGCAATCTGAATTCTTACCATTTTTCTTTTCTTAAAACTTAAGCAGACATATGCTAAATTAAAAACTCAGTTACAATCACAAGAAAACATACTTTTTATCTTAACTTGAAGATAGACATTACATTTGGCTAGATTTCCCAACATATCATCTTATATGGTTATTAAATTATCTTCCTATTCCTCATTCTACTTTCTCAGAAACATAGATTTATGTCCCTGAGTTTTATGGTGTTTAAGAACTATGGCTAATTGAATGTGCTCTTTTGATATCAGCTTTGCAGTTCTAGCCAAGAATCATTAAGGTGAAAAAATGGATGGCAATTGTGAATGGAGTTAGCAATTCTATATATTTCACACTTAACTTATTTTTGAGGTGAGCCAAAAATGACTTCATAGATTTAAGAAAACTTCTTAGCACTGCCTTCATAGATGTTAGACGTCTATGACTAGCTAAGCTCAGATGTTCCCTGTGGATGTTAAAAAAAAAAGTCAGAAACATGAGAAGGGGTATCAATGTGTGAGAAGTAATGTACCTACTACCTGGCAAATGTAACTGTAACCCCTCTATACATTACCTGACAATAAAAAAAAATTAAGTCAGAGGCAGGAAAACCTACCCAAATCTTGCTGAGCCTGTACCACACTCAGATTAGGAAATAATTTCCAAGGTTTTAATACTAGTATTTATGGGAAAATAGAGCTTTGGCAAAGACAATGATGTTTAGATTTGGGCATGTTACATTTGAAATTCTTTTAAGATATCTACATGAAAATCTGAAAAGCTAGCCTGTATACAATGTGGAAATTTGTGAGCCAAATATATATTTAGATTTGAAAGGCCTCTGACACACAGCTATTAAAAGTCCTTTTAGTGGATGACCTCACCATGAGAGAATACATAGAGGTAGGAAAAAGAACCAAAGCCAAGATCTTGATGATCTCTGAGATTTATTGACTGATTAGAGAAAAAGAAGTCTTTGGTCTCCTTTCTAGGAATAACAAAGAAATGTCTGAACATATAAGAATAACACAAAGATAAAGCAGAGGAAATGAGCGACAGAGTGAAGGCAAAGTTAACTACCATAGAGAAGTTGAAGGAAATAAAGGTTTGGCAGTGTGCATTCTCCCTGAGACAGACATGATTGGTCAGAATTTCTTGAGAAGAGTGATGAAGGAAAAGGCACATTTTAGTGTGCTGAGGAAGGAGCAGGAATGTAACAGTAGAAAGCAGAGATAATTTAGATGTCTGGCTGTAATGTGGAGAGGAGAAGGGGTAGCTCAAGGGAATTGTAATTTGAGGGATTCTTTTTTGCTTCAGAGGAGACTTACTGGGATTTGCTTATGTCTCAGTGGTAGAAAAAGACATAGTGATGAAGAAATGAAAATTGGTTAAGTTCTTTGGGGAGGGGTTCATGATGTAATATGATCCTCATTGGGGTCATGAGATGATGTGGAAGAGGAGAGGAAACTTCCATGTTCACATGTACTGGCAGGAGAAATACACATGAAAGAGGTAGATATATTCTTCCAAGTTCCATGCTTTCTTCAAAGATGTTTGATAGCAATTTTGGCTAGAGGTTATTATTTATCTTGAAGAAGCAATGGTTTTATAGGTCTTACTACATGTCAGTATCCTTCCAGGTACTTTTTTCCTAAATACATTTGATTCTCACAATGGCACTCAAGTTAGTCTAATAATCATTAGTGTTAAGATGGAAAAACTAAACACGATGAGATTAAGTAAATTGCCCAATGTTCCATTACTAGTAAAGATATTTGGGTTAATCATTGGCCAGTAATACCATATCCTTACCTACTATGTAGTATTGCTTATTTAACATAGCATCTATCGGTGATTTAAGCTTGTGTAGCATATTATCTTTCCGCTTTATATCCCAGTTAATCCCCATAAGACAGATGTTCTTTGACTTACAATAGGTGATGCCTCCTAAGCCCACTCTAAGGCAAAAAGCGTTGAGTTCAAAATGCATTTGGTACACTGAACCTGTCCATCATGCAAGATTAACCCACAGTACCTAGAGCATGCTCAGGTTACTTATACTCACCTACAGTCAACCAGAATTGTGTAATTTACAAATTATTCCTGATAAAGTACTGAGAAATCAATCTAACATAGTATGATCTACTTTCTTGGTGGCTTACTTTCCTAATCCTGTGGCTGACTGGAGGTTATGGCTTACCGCCATAAGTGAACCTCATGAGAGAATATTGTACCTCATATCAGCTGTCCAGGGGAACGTTGAATCACTGAAGTATAGTTTCTTCTAAATTTGTATCATCTCTGTCACCTTTGTAAGCTAGATATCATCTGTTTATCTCATTTATATGAGATGATATAGAAAATAAAATTACATGAGGTTACAGAAAATAAATTATCTTACTAGGAGTCACCCACTAGCCAGAGTGTACAAATAGGAGTCCAATCATTTGTCAAATAAAAGGGAATGATATGCAGATCCAAATCTGAGGAGCCTGGAAGATGTTAGTTACCACTTACCCAGTGCAACCAAAACCAGAACAGAGCAGAATAAGGAAAGAAATGCAGAAGTAGAGGAATAGAGATAAAATTTCATCCACCATTCAAGAACAGAAAGAAAGGACACATTTTGAAGTCCCACACAAAAATAATGATAAAAGCAGACATTCATTATAAGTGATCTATTGATGTTTTTTAAAAATGTCTTCCAAACTTATTATCTTCAGCAAACAATAATTGTCTCATGATTCAGATGGGTGAGTTATTTGAGAATGACATGTCTGGATTGTTCTGGCTGTGGGTCTCTCTTGAGAGGTTTCAAACAGCATAGAAGGACAATGGAACCGTGCTTGGCCTCTTCAAAGAACACTCACTTGCAAGCTTTTGGCTATCTGGACCTCTTCACAGGGTTTCTTTATAGACTTCACAACATGGCATTGGCTTCCTCTTAAGTAAGTGATCTGACAGGAAACTAAGAAAAACCTTTTTGCTGATCTAGGTATGGAAGGCACACATATCCCTGTTTTATTCTTTTTATTAGAGGTAAGTCACTGAAGCCAAACTACACTGAGTTTCAAAGAACATCTCAACACAGTTACAATCACACACACACACACACACACACACACACACACACACACACACACACACACACACACACTGGTTACATGGTGATTGGTAAAGAAAGTAACCCCTTTGAGCTCTCAGTTTTTCTCACTGGCAATAGCAAAGTGGTACATGTCTTCACTAAGGATGAACCAAAGGGAGATGAGTCTATCTGAGTTGAAAGAACAAGTAAAGGTAGTGGAGCTCCCTGTAGAACACATTTGAGAGACAGGCTTTCAAAATGCTTCAGAAAGATGTAATTAGTTGATGCATCTGTGAGTTCTAGTGAGGGTCCCCAGGGTACTCTTGGGAAGTGAGTTCCTGAGTTTCCTGGTTTCTGCTGAGAGGCAGAATGTGGGGGGTATCAGTATGACCTGCTTTATTATTCTATCCCTGTGACCTTCCAGAGGAAATTCCCCACCAGTGCCTTACTGGCTAAGCCCTCTGTTAGTACAGGGACATACTGAGACTTTCTTTTTCTTACTTAATTCTCTCAGTCCCCATGTTCCTCATTTCTAGCCCTACCTCTTACAGTATGCCCTCATCCCTAGCAGAAACAGAATGCCTGATGCTAAGAAAATCTCCACACTCATTTTGTTTCTCCCTGGACAAAATATAACTCCTTTGTCCTTCCTGCTGGGGCCTTTTCTGACCTCTTTCCACACACAATTTTAGATGATTCAACTGGAAAAAATCTGATCAGCTGTCAGAAGGATTCCAAAGCCCAGCTGAGCTACTGGCAGAAAAAATGCTCAGCAGCACAAGCAACCATAATATTCTCAGAAATTTAAACTTAAATCAAATTCTCTGTCTTTCCTCTTAATATACCTGACTTGTGAAGGAACGTGGGGCTTCAGATCTACATGCTGTTAGTAAGATATATTTGGCCCAGAAACCTCTCTTTTCTTCAAAAATTTCCCCTACAATAAATACTTTGTGTATAAATATACACAAACCACACTACACCATGGGTACCCAGTATGTAGGATGTGGTTAATGAATGCTAACTTTCTTCTAGTCTAAGTTAAAGTTACAGTGTTGATGAAGATCAATGGCTCACACCTATAATCCTAGCTACTCAAGAGACTGAGATCTGAGGATCCTGTCAGACAGTGCAGGGAAGTCTGTGAGACTCTTATCAATTAAACTATCAAAAACTCAGAAGTGGGACTGTGGCTTAAAGTGATAGAGCACTAGTCTTGAACAAAAAAACTCAGAGATAGTGCCTGAGCCCTGAGTTCAAGCCCAATGACTGACCCCAAAAAAGGATGGTATTATTAGGAGAAAAAGATATCTCTTTGGCTAGATGTCCTCTATCCTGCTGCTTGCTGGAGGCATATCACAACTTACTAAGAAATGGGTCTGGGATTATAGAAGACCTGGTATTGGTACCACAAACCTAATTTAATTCCATTTTGTTCAGGAAAGAAATTCCAAGTAGCTAAACTTCTGTTACATTGTAGAAAGCACTGTAAAGTAGAAAACACCCTGGACATCAGAGAATCACTTCAGTTTTATAGTAAACACACATGGAAGGTCATTGTTCTGCCTTTACTTGAAAAGAAAATCAAATTTACTTTTTTTTCCTTTTTTTTTTTGCCAGTCCTGGGCCTTGAGCTCAGGGCCTGAGCACTGTCCTTGGGCTTTCTCAAGACTATCATTCTATCACCTCAGCCACAGCACCATTTCTGGCATTTTTTCTATGCATGTGGTACCGAGGAATTGACCGGAGTCTTCATATATGCTAGGCAGGCAGTAGGCTAAACTCCCAGCCCCAAATTTACTTTTCAATATAGCCTATCCAGACTCCATATAACAGAAAGCTTTCAAAAATGGTAGTTCTCTTCTGATTGAAAAACTATTGCACCAAAAATTCTTTTAATACATTTTGAACATTTATTGGGAGACATGACCTGAATTTACATGATTATACATCTCCTCTTGTCATCATAATACTACCATAGTTGTGTTTCCTCAAGAAATTTATAAAGATTAAAAGAATGAATGAATTCAGACATTTGCCAAAGATATAAGTTAGTACCAAAGGAAACTAGAACCCCAGTATTCTAAATCTAGAATAGTAGTAGGTAAGAACAGGAATGAAAAAAGCTAGGAAGACTCTAGAAGATATGTTAGACCAGTTTACCAATGGCTGATTTTAGCCCATCCCAAGAACATGGATATAGCCCTCTAGTGTCAGAACATAAAGGATAATCTTTATTCTATAGTGTCTGAATTGGCCTCTGTGTAGCAATGGTGATGTCCCTATTAATACCTAAGAGATAAAGGCTTTTATTGCAATGAATCTATTGAATAATCACCATTTCACTTTGTTTCAGAGTTGAGGTACACAGAAGCCTTGGAACTAGAATCATAAGACTAGAATTTATCAGCCAGCATAAGACTAAATAGTTCATGATGAATTAATGAGTGAAGAAGAAGAAGGTTGTCATTTATTCTTGAGGAACAAGAAGCCGCAAAGGCGATTATTTGTGGTGCCTATCTCATAAGTGTAGATAGAGTTGCCTTTTCTAAATACCTTGTATATCTAGATACTATTGCATCCTAAACACTTTCCTGATATGTAGGTCTTTCAGATATCTGTAAACCTTTCTCATCACAGATTGCTTAGGTGAACTATTAAACACAATATTTCACCATTCAAGGATTTGAGTTAGGATAACCTAAACTACCCTGTATTTGTCACAAGAAAGTGACTTGCTATGGATATATCATTTTTCTCCCCAAATGTAGGCTGAAAAGTATGCTATAGTAACCCAGTATTTCTACAAGCTACAAACATGTCAGTCATTCTCACCAACTCATAATTCCTAGTTTCATACCATAAACCACTAAAATGGTTTCATGGCCTCCAATAATCATCTGTACTCATGTTACTGAAAACAATTTTTCCCCACTTAGAAAATACAACAGAAAAAGTCATGCACAGTGGCTCACACCTATAATCCTAGCTACTCAGGAAGCAGAGATCTGGGGATCAAGGTTCAAAGCCAGCCCAGGCACTAAAGATCTTGAGACTCATCTCCAATTAATCACTACAAAACAGGAAATGGTACTGTGGTTCTCAGAGTAGGGCAGTACTCCTGAGCTGAAGAGCTCAAGAACAGCTCCCAGGCCCAGAGTGTAAGCCCCATGACCCACAAAAAAAAAGATAGAAGGAAGGAAGGAAGGAAGGAAGGAAGGAAGGAAGGAAGGAAGGAAGGAAGGAGAGAAAGAAAGAAAGAAAGAAAGAAAGAAAGAAAGAAAGAAAGAAAGAAAATACAACTGAAAGAAGAACAAATTGTGCACTTGCAAATCGTAGCTCAAACAAAAATCAACTCAGGGCATATTTGTAATAAAGCTTATTAAGTGTATTTTGTAGGCAAGTTAGAGCAAAATGTGTCTTTCTCAAGTACTTGAGAAATTATTTCCAATGTTTTGGTTCATCCATAAATAGCTCCACACCATCATTCTCTTAGATGCATAGAATGATGTGACAAAGAAAGCATGCTTTGCATAATTTTTTCAACAACTGGGTTTTGTTTTTCTCTTCTTACCACAGCTATAAGATAGAAGTCATTGGTTTGTTTCATGTTGTATTTTGAACAGTGATTTACAATTAGAAACTGAGTTTATAGTTAGAAAGATAGATCAGAGCTACAGAAAAGATTATCATTTATAGGAAGCTTGCTAGGAGCCAGGCATGTTGCCAGGTACTTTGCACATATAATCTCAACTAATCCCCAGGAGATAACTGGTTTTTTTCATTTCCTTTTTTACAAATTAATTAAAATGTTGAATCTCCAGTTCACACAGCCACGACAGAACTAGAACTCTAACAGAGTTCCATGATTCATATGTTCAGGATTTTTCCAGGACTCAGCTCATATTCCTTCCTTCAATGAGGACTGAACAACTAAATTATAATGTATAACTTATTTTCAGATTTATAATTCTACTGTTCCTCCAATTGTCAAAATATATCTACTTTTATCTTGTCTACACAGAAGTTAGAAAGAAAAATGGATTAGTAAGTTGAGGAAATTAGAATTCATGAACATGTACACGTAATCCTCATACCATAGCTGATTCAGATGGACTCATTTCCAATGAGCTGCTGAGCTAAATTCCACAAAAATGACTTAAAAGTCAGCACACTGGAGCTGCTCTTTCCTCCAATGGTAGAGGAAAGAGATTTACTGGAAGGAAAAGATACATAGGCTCATTTCCTTTTATTTTCATTTTGAAGACATCACATCCATTTGGCTCAGAATCATTTTCCTTCCTTTATTCATTTGAAAATTTCTTTTTCTATGACAGTCTTTTAAGTGGATGGATTCTCAGGAATAAAAAAGTGTTTATATGTGTGCATATGCAAGTGCATGCCCATGCCCACACGTGTATATCTCAGCCACACAATTTGAGGTTCACTTTCACACGGAGTTTGACATCTAGAAACTCCAACCCTTCCTTGCCTTTCAGAGAACTGCTCTGGATCTCTCCTGTTTTTCTAAAGGAGTCTTGAGGAACTGCTGCTAGAAAACAGAAAATAGTAACCAAAACATTTTCTTTTGTCCAGAGACACAATGCACAGGCACTTTCAGAGTAGAAGAAAGTCTTTCTGCTAAGCCTCTTTCAAGGAAGCATTAATATTTATTAACTTGCATTCCACTGAAGACCAAATATTTTATATAATCAAAAATGAGTAGCAATAAAATGGGGATTTCAGCCACAAGCCACCTTCTCTTCCAGAGATGAGAAGCTCAGGACAGGGTTAGTGGTTCACTGCCTCTACATTCTGCAACACTCACTAGATAAAGCAGTTATTGATTGCTCTTCTATGTAATTATTAGATACAATAACCAGGACACTATGGGCTTTATCTTTACCAATAAGAGGCCATGAAAATGAAACTATGAATTAACATTTTTAATGTTATATTTTTAACTAGGTTTTTAATAATAGGACTAAAGGCTATTTCAAAAGCTCATGACTCTGTTCACCCCGTGTTGAATTTAAATGAAATGAATTTCTAAACAATTCAGGAAAGAGAGGACTTTTTTTTTCAGATTGAAACAAAAGAATGTCTGTCACAAGTTTGCCTATTCATCCATTCACTATTTATTGAGGACATTTTATTTTTCAGGCACATAGAATTGTGGAGGTTTAAATCAGCATCAGAGTCTAAAAAACTACTTACATAAAATCTCCACTACTCCAGGATATTGAAACAAAAGCCATATAATGAATGATTGTTTCCTTAACATACTATGTTATCTCTCATCTCTTTTGCTTTCCCTTGGGTATCTCATATTGTTACAGTATCTCACTTTGTTATCTGATATATTGAATTTATTTGTATTTGGTTATTTGAAATTTGATAGGGAAGGGGGGAAAACCAAGACGGGTGGGGGGGAGGGTAATGGGTACCAAGACATGTGAAAGTGTATCAATGTATGTGAATTAATGCACCTTCTATCTGGCAAATATCATGTAACCCTTTTATTAATTACAATAAAAAATATTTTAAAAAATCTCCACTACTGAAAATTGCCCCCAATAAATCACTTGGTAATTCTTTTAACAAACTCCTCAATCTTTCCACAGTTTTGCATGATGAGTGATTACATAAGATGCATCTTATCTGTATAAATAATATGCACCCTGCACCAAGATTCTAACATAAAACCCAGTGGTATCTATTCTTGTCTTGTCAAGTTCAGTGATTGAGCAGGATAATAGCTATACTGATACCCATGGAACTAGAAGCATGTTGAGTATTCCCTCTTCACAGTTTTAAGTAAAGTTCCAACCTAAATATTTTGGTAATAGACTGCCAACACATCCTGACTTTAAATAACTGATCTTCTGATTGATAAGTGGGATTGATAAGAAAGACAACATTCTTCCCACCCCGACCCCCATCCCTATTCTACACAATCCTGTTTGCACTGCTCTGCCTATTAAATCATGGATATGCTAGAAGAGACAGAGAAAATAAAGCAAATGAACTAAATTTAAAAATCAGTTGTGGTTCATTAGCAAATAAAATGTGAACTTCAAAAATGAAGCAGTCATTTTTTTCATGCTATCTTTTTGATTTCCATGAAAACTCATCTCTATAAATTTGGTATATTATTACTTTTTCAAGCCCAGTCTTGCTTTAAATGAAACTTTTTACCTTAAATCTTACTTCCTCTATCCTAATCATTTCTAGGAAAAGAATGCAGACTTTATTTTTGGAACCAAGGAATGTCATTCTTTCCCTTTCCTGTTCGTGTGGTTCTACATCTTCTTTCCTTTCCTCTGACTTCTGTATCTTCCTTTTGATACTTTCAGGTGGTCCGGCCATACCAGACTATGTCTAACCCCATGAGCAAGCTCACTGTTCTCAACAGTATGCATTCCCATTTTATTCTGGCTGACAATGGGACCACTGGAAAATATGGAGCAGAGGTGAAACTTCGGAGACAACTAGAAAAGCATATTTCACTTCAGAAGATAAACACAAGTAAGTAAGCCACTGTTCCCACTGCCACAGCTTGAAAGGAATATGCTGGACCTTATCTTATAAAACCTCGAACAAGTTGTTAGCATGGGTTCTCACTTCTCCTGGGCCAGTGGTTAGAAGGAGAGGGAGTCAGGTGGGACAGGACTATTGGAAGAACTGATGACACAATTAGTGAGCTCAAGCTCACTTAGCACTTGCAAAATTCAACACCATTCAGTTAGGGAATGCAAATAAGCTTTCTTTCCAGATGTATTCTACATCCTTTTCACAGTACTCCAAGGAAGAAAGGCACCCCTGAGAATTTGCTTCTATTTATTAAGCTTTGTTGTTGTTAGTTAAAATAAAGAAGAAATCCTGTTTTGATCTTAGCACAGATCTGGCTCTACAGGGGCATCTCAATGGTTCTGAACATTCTCTTAGCTGAAGCATCATGGGAAATTATCTGGCAACTGATTTTCTTACCCAGCATCCCTGACCATCTGTCCTGGCCCTCTTCGTGCTCTGTGCTGGTGGGTTCTGCTGTTCACTGTGGCCAGGAAACTAGGAGAAAATTAAACTCTGGTCTCTTCATTTTGTATTATTTATTGTTTCTAGGCACCCATGTGTCTGGATGTATTTGTACATTTACATGTATCATATAACACACATCTGATAGCCAAAGTCATTATAGGTTCTTGCTACATTTCTTATATTTCCCAGCTA
This sequence comes from Megascapheus bottae, assembly GCF_031878675.1. Lineage (NCBI taxonomy): Eukaryota > Metazoa > Chordata > Mammalia > Rodentia > Geomyidae > Megascapheus > Megascapheus bottae. The sequence goes on from NC_143511.1 coordinate 23,947,896, forward strand.
ACAAAGTAAAATTGTCTATCCTCACAAAATAAAATTCACACAATAAAAATTCAGTTTCTTTTCTTTCCCTTTTTTTTTCTTTTGACAAAGTAACAGAGGACATTTCATGGCAAATTTAAGGTTTGTGGTAATTATATACCCATGAGGGAAACCTGAATCTAATGTATCAAATTTCCAAAGCCTACCATTTCAAATTTTTAAAAAATGTTTCTCTTTGACTAGATTGCTTTGCAAAAGTCCAACATAACATTGTTCAACATGTCCCAGTCATTTATCCCTACACTGGACTCTTTCTGCACAAATCCCACATGGGCTCTTTCTGAGACTGCCTTCTCTCAGCTGGGATGTGAGGCCCCTAAATTCACTAATCTCCTTCCCATCTTCTCTTCCCTAGTTTCAGCTATTAAGAATTACTGCTGCGTATGGACTCATATTTTCACCTTCACCCTTTTCCAGTAAAGCATAGAGTAGTAAAGTTTGGCTTAGGTCTGAAATAAACTATTATGAGGCAGCCCTTCCCAAACTACCTTTGGAAAGAACTTCAGAAATAGCCCACCATTTCTGGCCCACCATTTTCTGGAAGAAACAAATTAATAGAGAAGATGAAAAAAACAACAGAGATCAAATGTAACAAAGCAGTAGCATTTTCAGTGAGTACTAGGTTTGGCTAGAAATATTAAAACTGAGCTTATTACAACAGCTGACAGAAGAGGCAAATTCTATGTAGTAAATCCATGTAGACCTTTATATGTTATAACATAATCTTTAATATCATCCATCTAAAAATGAAAGCTTAAAGGATTGAGGCAAAAGAAATAGGAACAGGGAAACAAGAAATAAATCTGGGGATAAAGTCAACACTCCTTGATGAGAACATCTATCTAGATGGACAAAACATGTCATTGTGTCCAGCCATGGTGATAGCTGTGTGGTTACACACAAATACACATGTGATTGTTGTAGTTGGGCAACTACTTAGAAGATGATCCAAACTGAAGTAAAAACCCAGCTAGGACTATGGGTCCAGTCTTATAGGCTTCCCAGAGGAAAAAGAGTTTTTTTCAAATCATCCACCTTTCACAATGTAGCTTACATTTCTCCAAAACTTACAGAGGTAATAGCAGCCTCCAGGAAGGCTCCTGAATGACACCCTGACATCCATGAGCTGCAGAGCTCAGCAATGTGGAATCTCAAATCTGATCAAGAATGCAGGGGCAGACTTCCAAATGCTAGTATCTGGGTAAATTGATTGCCAGGGACATATCCCTTGCCTTTTATGGAGACAAGCGGCCCTCATCTATTATCAACTATCAAGACAAGTAGTAGTACACAGACACACCAACGAGTTGGATACCTATCCTAGGATATAAAGTAGAAGAGAGGCATGAAGCCAAGATCAGGAAACATACTTTGCTGACTATTTTTGAGGCATCCCAGAAACCCACAAGCTCCCATTCATTGATTCTAATCAAGCGGTAAAAGGTGGATTATATAAGCTCAGCAGATAACCCTGAAGTCACAAAGTAATACTGAAGGTACAGGAGAAGGAATCTGCTCTTAATCCATGGTGAATAATACTAGGAATTATCTCTGCTTGGGGAGATTCTTCAGGATATCAAGATTTATATCTGTTCCCTAAACTTTAATTGTGAAAAGATGATCAGGTTATGTCCCAGAGTCCTTTTAGTTATAGAAAAAGTGAAATAGGGCCCAACTGGTGAGTCATCCTGTGAGTGAGTAACTCATAAAGCATAAGGTCTGCTTTCCTTAATACTATACTTATTCCTAAGGCAGGGAGGAAATAGGAAGCTTCTCATATATAATAAGTAACACAGACTCTGTTCAGTTAGCAGCAAGCAAATGGTCCACAGTGATTATAGAAGCCCCCAGAACAGAACCAAGCACGTGAAAAAAAATGCACCTCATCATAACCCAAAGCATGATAAGAACACAAACCTGTAAGTCAGTCCTCCTTAGTCAGTATTTATGATAGCAAATCAACTTTCTTTTCTGTTTTTCCCCTTTATATCATACTTCACCATAACATTTTCTTCCTTAAGTCCAGTCTAAAGTGTCCATTTAAGAAACAGTTCTATTTCCAGCCCCAAATCTGCAAGAAGTTTGGGGAAGTCAATTCTCCGAACATTAGACATTCTACTATGGAAAATAGCTCCCTTAACTACCTAGTGAATCCTTCTCATTATACCCATAAGACATTTCTCACCAACATTCCTGTTATAATAATGACATATCCCAAATACCAAATGTCTACACTTTCATTAGCACCCTGATATCCAATATCTCATCCTCCACTTACTCCTATTGCCAGTATGGAGGCATTGCAGCCAATTTCTGATGGGCTTTGTTTGTAATAATAAGTTTAGAAAATTCTTTTAGGCATACATACTTAAGTTATGTCCTTTAGAACATGCTTCCATGTGTTATTTTTAAGCTCCAAATGTAATATACAAGAAAGAATGTCAGTAAATAATCATGAAACTCCCATTACGGATAGATTATAGTTTTATGATCAGTCACTGCTAGGGACTGATTCATTTAGCCTAAGTCAAGGACAAATAGGTTAATAAGTAGATAAACAAATATGCCTGACAGAAAACAGTGCTACTAAGAAAAATGAAGTAGAAAAAGGGATGTGCAGATTAGGTGATCAGGAATGGCAAATAGGAGAAATGCATGAAATGAGTCGACTGTTGGGAAGCCCTGAGTTCAATTCTCTGGTACCACAGCCACAGAAAAAGTTGGAAGTGGTGCTGTGGCTCAGAGAGTAGAGCTCTTGGTGGGTGAAAAAAGAAAAAAAAATGAGGGAGGGTAGAGCTCACTAGTTCTTTCCTATTGATGCTCCTGAAGTGATCAGACCAAGATTTGGGGGATTTTCAGTCTCTTCTCCTTATTGTATATTTTTACATGACTAAAAAGTAGCGTATGGAATTCTCAGCAAGCAACTGATCTATTTTTAAAGAGAAGGGCGTGCTTATTATTATTCAGATTTTATGTCATGCAGATATATTGAGTTATCATAATCTATACCATAAGGATCTGTAAATGTGTATAAAATATATACTACTCCATGCTAAAATGTTTCATAACAAGTTAATCATCTTTCTAATTCCAAATTTTATTTTCAGCTAACCCAAAACAGTGTAAAACAAAGATTAGCATTTTAGTTCTTAAAAAATGGGCACCAGTGGCTCACACCTGTAATCCTAGTTACTCAGAAGGCTCAAAGCCAGCCTGTGAGACTCTTATCTCTAATTAATCACCAGAAAACTGGAAGTAGTACTGTGGCTCAAGGGGTAGGGCCAAACCTTGAGCTGAAGAGCTCAGGGACAGCACACAAGCCCAGAGTTCAAGTCCCCAGAAAATGAAGGTTAGGACAGGTGATATCTCATGCCTATAATACTAACTACTCAGGGGCTAAGATCTGAGGATGACAGTTCAAAACCAGCCTGGGCAGGAAAGTTTGTGATACTCTTTTTTTTGCATTTTTTATTGTAATTAGTAAAAGGGTTACATGATATTTGCCAGATAGAAGGTGCATTAATTCACGTACATTGATACCCTTTCACATGTCTTGGTACCCATTTCCCTCCCCCCCACACCCCCCACCGATCTTGGTTTTCCCCCCTTCCCTATCAAATTTCAAATAACCAAATACAAATAAATTCAATATATCAGATAACAAAGTGAGATACTATAACAGCAAAGGACAGCAAAGGAGATGAGAGACAACATAGTACATTAAGGACAACAATCATTCGTTAAGAGATCTGCAATAGAGCAAAATCTTGATATATAAGACCATATAGTATGAAGCTAATTGAAAGGACCTCCAGGATATCGAAATCGAAACAAAAGTTTGTGATACTCTTATCTCCAATTAACCACCAGAAAACCAGAACGAGTGTTGTGGATGAAAGTGGAAGAGTGCTAGCCTTGAACAAAAAGAGCTCAAGGACAACACCCAGCCCCTGATTTCAAGCCCCATGGATGGCAAAAAGAAAACAAAAGTTTAGAAACATTTCCAGCAATTGCACTTTTCTTTTAAGAGTTCAGGGAAGAATGATTCTCTGGGGGAGAAGAGCAAGTCTTTGTGCTATAAACTTTAGTGGCAGGTAGTCTTGGGATTTCATATCATCATAAGCCCTATCATTTTTAATAGTTATATTTCCTGGAGTTACTATGCTTCTTTTGTTTTTGTATCTGTGAACCAGGGATGATAATACTTGTGACTGAGTGAGTGCTAGCACACAGTGTTTAGCATCGTTAGCTCCATTTCTACCTCAGTGGGGCACAAGGATTCTTATCACCATGAATTCTGTTTCTGTACCCTCACTGATAAAAGTAACTATCTGAAACCAACGAGCCTCTCACCTACAGCCTGTAAGAGTCTCAAGTATTCATTTCTTTTCCATAAATCAGAACCTGATTCTAATTTTTATTTTATGTGATCCTTTAACTGTGAGAGTATTCAGAGGGAATATGGAGGCTTAAAATTATGTGTTGGCATGTATCCTCAAGCCTCTATCCATTTATTTGTTAAAGAACAATTGCTATATAATTTCCTAATCACTGCTGAAATCGTCAGAACAATATCACTTTTTTCCTACACTGCTGAAAAAAACCATTGTTACTTCGGGGTAAATGGTACTGGAAAATACAAGCTCTCTTTAGAAACTAAAGCTATTTTAGTGTGGAAGAGTAGTTATTGATGGCAAGTCTGATTATGGAATATTATACTTGTTCAGGTGTGAGAATTTGGGCTGACTGTAAATTGGCTCAAAAAAAAACCAGATAACATCAGAAGTTTCTTTTGGTAATTTACCATTTTATTCAAAAAATTATACATAAAATCCAATGTTGAAGTTCTCTTAGGTTTTATTTGATTCAAGCACTGACTGTTTGTACTGGAACGGTATTATGGGTTTGCCATGATGGAAAATATCGGATTATAGGTCTGATTACATTGTGAATATCTATACCTTGGGAATAGGAAGTTCCATTATGAGGCTAAAATTCTTATCTGCAACTCCCTACTTGCACAAAAATTCTATATCAGGCTAAATCAAGTGCATGGGATCTTTTCTCCCCTGGAAGATTTTATACATATTTTGTGATATTACATGCTGGGAGTGTCTGAGTAGGTTGACTTTCACAACCAGACTTCTGCTACTTTCAAAGCTTGTTTGAAAGAGAATGTGATTCTCTTCATTCTTTGTCCCACAGTAACATCTGACATTTAAGTGTGGCCCTACTTATGAGGCCACCTGGAGTACATTTCACTAAAGCAACAGATTAAAATGATCTTGGCATTTTATTTCCAAGTAAACAAGGAGGAGAAATAATTATGGAATTAAAAAAATACAATCAAATTTGGTATTTGAGAATATTGGTATTTCAAAATCTCTGGGAAAATATATGTTTTCTTATGCAGTGCTAAACGAACACACTTATTTGTGTATGACGGTGTGAGGAGTCACACAAACTAGCAAAGATAATAGTAGTAATAATGTTTGCTAGTGAGACAAACATCATCTCTAAAGAATAAGCATATCCTCATTCATCTGAGATATATATATGAACACTAGAAACATGCTAATATACAAGGTAAGACAAAACTGGTAAAAATTCACTAGTTAAAATAAATTGGAGCTGGGTGCTGGTAGCTCATACCTGTAATCCTAGCTACTCAGGGGGCTGCGATCTGAGAATCATGGCTCAAAGCCAGACTAGGCACTAACGTCCAAAAGACTCCTGTCTCCAATTAACCACCAGAAAACCAGAAGTGATGCTGTGGCTCAAATGGTGGAGTGCTCACCTTGAGCTGAAGAGCTCAAGAACAGCACCCAGGTCCAGAGTTCAAGCCCCACAACTGACAAAAAATAATAATAATAATTAAAAATTAAATTGGACCTTAAATTTTTGATACGATTTCATGAAATAACACACATCAGTTTAAATCATTTTGTGGCAGAGATGTTTTTATAATCAGAACGTAACTACTAATGATTGAATCATATACTCTGATTCCTTTACTACTAATATCTAATTTCATTGGTGCTGCATCTTAAATCTATTCTGTCCTGAGTAAGAAACACAGTCATTGTCTGTAGTAGAGCTCTCAGCACAGGTTGGAAGAAGGCAACTGGACTTGGGTTGACCTTCCTGCCATCGTGGCGGTAAGGAAAGTGCTTTTCATTTGAAGAGACACACCATGAGAACTAACTCATGAAATTAAAATCTATCAGAATTCCCAATTCTGCAACACCTATTCATACCATCATTGTTTGGGTGGGGTTTTTGTTGTTACTGTTGTTCATTTTCATCATTTCATGCTCCGTGACTCTAGAAATGTGCTCAAGGCTGGGAGTCCTTGATTAGCTGACTAGTGGAAAGAAACAGGGATCCCAAATCGGTAAGCCTATTTGATATTGCCCATGAAACATTTTAATAAATCAAAGTCAATATGTCAAGCTCAATATAAATGTCAAGAGAATTGTACAGCTCAGAGGGAAGGAAGGAGGAAAAGATACTAGGCAATGGGTATGAGCTTTGCCAATTTATTCAACATAGCTTTCAAGACAGATATCTCTCCTCTCTTCTCTCTCTCTCTCTTTCTTTTTTAATTTTAATTTTTTTGTTGTTGGTCATGGAGCTTGAACTCTGAGCCTGGACGCTAACCCTGAGCTCTTCAGCTCAAGGCTTCTGCCCTACTCCTTGAGCAACAGCACCACTTCCAGTTTTCTAGTAGTTAATTGGAGATAAAGAGTCTCATGGTCTTTAGTGTCCAGGCTGGCTTTTAACCGAGATCCTCAGATCTCAGCCTCCTGAGTAGCTAGGATTACAGGTGTGAGCCTGTACTACACTTGGCCTCTTCCTCTTTCTTTACACACACACATATACAAACACACACACACACACACACACACACACACAGAGAGAGAGACATGTATGAAGAGTTGGCTAGAGGTCATTCATGAGTAAGACATACATAAGTATCTATATTCTATATCTATATTCAGTGAAAAGCTTTGCCCATAAATAGTTCCTATAGTTTATCTGTCCCTTTCATTTCTCACACATGAACTTTTCAGTATTATATAATTGAGTTTATCATCAACTCTAGAAATATGATTGAGACAAACTGCCTAAAATGTTCTCATTACTTTAGATCATTGTGGTACCACAGAGCTACAGTCTATTGCTGGTTTGGTAACTAATCCAAACAAACCCCTTTAGCCTCAAATAGTTGCTAACGTGCTATGAATAATGCATGTGCATTGTCTAACTGGATCCTTCTCCACTTGTTTTGTTATACATCATTTGTATCATTTAAATCACAAAATATTAAAAATAAGAGAATAGATATGTTGTGTCTGTCTATAACACTCTTCTCTGGAAACTTCAAATATGCATCCTGAAAAATAATCTTCATATGACTACTCATGCTGCAAGTTTATTTCAACAGGAAATAGAATGGAGGTTGTTCAGTCCTGCAAATCCACAATAGAAAAGAAAGGTTTTTGTCCTATTTGGGAGTGAGAATAAAAGCAACCTATTCTCCAAGTCAGTGAAAGAAATGTTTGAGAATGATGAAAAATGAGAATGGGGATAGAGGTTAATGACTTTCTTATACCAATTATCCAATCTGGCATCCCACAATTTAATAAGCCCTAAGTGGTAGCTAGTGATTTGACAAAGGCAGCCAATACTGAAGGCCTCTTCAATGCTTCTGAGGCCAATAAACATATAATTCAGTATTTTTGCTAATGCCTATAGAATAATTAATGATTAGAGTTCATTTCATAAATAGTTCATTGTGGTCCCTTGTTTCAGCATGTAAGATTCACAGACCATTACTAATTCAGTACTCCTTTTTTTTTCTGTAGTTTCCATTTATTCAGTCAGACTCAAATGGAAGCTCTACAAACAAGTGTGATTTTCCTTTGTCCTCAGTTAATGAAGCCTACGTGTATGTGTTGCCTCTTAGACTTAATGAAGCCACAAAACAAGAACTATGAAAGTAAACCTTAACTTTCCTCTCTGTATTCTTTATCCATGCCATCATTTCTTCTCTATGCATCTGCCTTTGCATCTTTTTCTTTCATCATTTTATAAAACAAGTTTACTATTCATCATCTAAAATGCTTGGAATTCAGAGTGTTTCAGGCTATAGAACTTTTTAGAGGTATCAGATTTTCAGATTACAAATGTGCAACCTGTACAAAAATCATACAGTTGTTATGACTTCTCCATCCACATATATTTCTAAGAAATTCAATATTTAGAAATATCATTGGAAATAAAAAATAAGTTCAGAAGATAAAAATTTACAAGGCAAAGGTATAATTTCCATCATATGTGGAATATGCACAAGGAAAACTCTATGGAAAGCTCTATAAGAAAAGGGGCAAAATTTATCAATAGGAAGATGATGAGGGAGAAAGTGCAAATACCCTCTCTCATTCCTGCACAATACAAGTTTTTGCCGGTCATGGGGCTTGAACTCTGGGCCTGGGTGCTGTCCCTGAGCTCTTCAGCTCAAGGCTTCTGCCCTACTCCTTGAGCAACAGCACCACTCCCAGTTTGCTAGTAGTTAATTGGAGATAAGAGTCTCACAGAGTTTAGTGCTCCAGCTGTCTTTGAATGGTGGTCATCAGATCTCAGCCTCCTGAGTAGCTATGATTACTGACTATACAATATGATTTTTAAGAAAACTGGTATGGAGAATGTCCATTTAAATAAGTATGTATAGAAATATATATTCATATATTTTGATGTGCAAACATGACCAGTCCTATTTGAAAAACAATTTGGTTCATCTTGTTAAATTTTTTTCATATAGTTTTATTGTAACTAAGAGAAGAGTTACATGATATTTTCCAGACAGAAGGTGCATTAATTCACATACATTGATTCCCTTCCACCTGTCTTGGACCCTTAAGTGGACATTTTCTTTATCCCTGTAATTTTATCCATAGGAATTTATTCTATGCATATTTACTATAAATTTTTTATAGGGGCTGAGAGTTTGGCCTAGTGGTAGAGTGCTTGCCTAGCATGCATGAAGATCTGGGTTCAATTCCTTGGTACCACATACATAGAAAAAATGCCAGAAATGATGCTGTGGCCCAAGTGGTAGAGCTCAGCCTTGAGAAAGCCCAAGGACAGTGCCCAGGCCCTGAGTTCAAGGCCCAGGACTGGAAAAAATACATTGAAATAATAAAAAAGAGAAAATAAATAAGTAAAAATAAAATTATAGCAATAAAACAGTAATAAATTAAACATTATCAATGAGTTGCAATAACATAGTATGTATTCTGACTTATTGTAAACAATATGTAGATTGCAGTAATTCTGTTTGAGTAAAAATAGGAAAATATCTAGAAGTATTTTTTATTAAGTTAAAAGCTCATTTTTCAACCATACATCTGTATGCTTAATATAATTATATTTATTTTTCCTAAATTTATACTTCTATACTTATACTCCACGAGACATAAGTGAACAGATAGATTTTGCAGTGAGGCTTACGGTAGGGGAGAGGAGACAGTATGTGACACTTTTACTTCATGACTTTAGCTTTTTCCTATTTATTTATTTTTGTGTTGGTCCTGGAGCTTGAACTCAAAGCCTGAGCATTGTCTCTGAGCTTTTTCACTCAGGGTTAGCACTTTAATACTTGAGCCTCGGCTCCACTTCTAGTTTTTTGATGGTTCATTGGAATTTCACAGACTTTCTTGCCTGGGTTGGTTTTAAACTGATCATCCTGAGTAGTTAGGGTTATAGGCATGAATCACCAACACCTGATTCTAACATTTATTTTGGACAGTGAACAGAAAATTGGTTTTGGAAGGGAGAGGAGAGAATGCAACTTAGGGCAATTGTTGCATTCCTTCCTCTATCACATATATGCATATCATTTTTTTAACATTTCCTTATGTGTATACAAAATATGTAATGGAAAGCAAATGTAGAACTAATAAATAAATTGGTCATTTCACAGAGTTGCCCACCTCTTCATCTTTGGTGAGTATAGCTAGAAAGTACTCTCTAGCAGAAACTCGAACTACTTCCCACCAGATTACTTACTAGAGTGCTCGCGTTGTATGTTACACATTCATTTTTTAAGTTGTGACTTTCACCCATATCTTGCTGCTTCCTTCCTTACCAAGACCCTAGAATGACCCCTTAATATATTGACCTGTGGGTAAAGAAACCAGCTGTGTTCAATATACCTGCTTCCCTCATAACCTCAGTCTTTGAGCAATTTTTATTCCTAAGGCAAAGTAACTCAACACACAGTGAATATTTTCATATTTGATATGAAAAATATATATACAATTACAAGACCAGTGTAATAGATTTTGTGCTTAGGATTTAGAGTAGCTGGAAATGGAAACCAAATTGTCTTTCTACTGGAAAAGATAACCCAATAGCTGATGAATAATCAAAGAATTTAAATTTATTCCTCATCCTTAACCCAAATATATTATTATTATTATTACAACAGGGAAACTAAAAGTGCCCTGAAAGTATGTTTCTATCATGAGAACAAGCTAGCAGGCCTACAAGTGTCTTATTTTCTTTTATCATGCATCTGGATACCCCAAGTTTTAGCTCTCTTCTCATTATGGTATGGGATATTGCCCATATGGCATTAAGTATCTATAATACACTCTTCACCCCATTATATTTTGTTGAAGATTTTTATTAGCACATATGAGTTACCCAAGGGAGTTTCATTGTAGTATTTCCCCAGTCAATTGAACCTCCCCATCTCTATCCTACTTTACTACTAAGATATTTCATATTCAGGCAAAATACCTCACATTTCTTCCACTTTTCAAAAAATGGTAAAACTGGGAACTCAAACTACCCTGTCATTTGAAGTGAATAGTGATTACTTGGTTACATATTCTCCCTTTACATTATTTCTTTTAGGCTCCTTTGGTAAAATTATTTGCTGTATATCTGTAAAGACTCAACTTGAAGAATCTCACCTTACAAATTTGAAAATACAACTTAGTGTTTGTTGATGGCTATTGTAAATAATTTACAGAAAAAATAGTTATTCTTACAAGCCGGAAGCATGTGCCAGTATTTTTCCCATTGACCAGTAAAAAAAAAAACTGAGGACAAAAATTTAACCCAGGTCAAACTGCTAGTAAATGTCAGACCCATGAAGTGTATGTGCATCTGAAGCTAGGCCTGTATCCTCAGACTCTACACCCTCTCTGTATTCAGAAAGCTTCCTTATAGAGCAATAATGTGTTAAATGTCTTTTAATGATACAGAATACAATAGGAATTCACATAAAAGAAATTCTGAGTGGAATTGTCATAGGAATTACCTAACCGAGAGATTTCAAGTCAATTTGACAGGCAGAATTGGGCCAATGGATTGTGAGCTGCATAGGTGACGGCTTTCAGTAGTCGTACATTTAATGCTTTGCATGTATGTGCTTATTTGACTTATTTTTTTCTTTATCTTCTATTGGCATAAGCAAAATTTCAACCACAGTCATGAGTAAGGAGCACACAGGAAGTAGAGTTCTCCAGTCAGGAAATGAAACAGCAAAATAATTAGGGAAAAATACATGTTCCATTGCTTTCTTTTTATTAATGGATGGATATGTAGGGAGATACTAATTCAAAATACAGAATCATAAGTAGGACAGATGTGTATGATAGATCTAGCTCCATTAAATGCCCAAGAAACCTGTTTGTATAATTTGTTCCACTCAGGTCTATATCATCTTTCTGTTCAAAGAGGTGCATGGTAAAACAGGTAGATTTTACTTATCTCATTTCATAACTTTTACATACAAATAGAGAAAGCTACTTCAAAAAGAGATGATGTTCTGCCTTTATTCACACAGTGAATTTACTTACCAAGGCTTTTGCCTGACTCTAAACTGCATATGATTACTCTACCATGTTCTGTTCAGCAACATGTCATTAGTTTGGGAGGTGTCTCTCTTACTCTATTGCTCTGCTTCCCTAATTCAGATAAGAAAACTTTCTACATACCCAAGCAACATGGAGTGTTTAGGAATCTACTCTAATGTAAATGCAAAATCCTTACCCATTCATGCACTCTTCCATATTTCACACACACACACACACACACACACACACACACACACACACACACACACCACTCTCTACTGAGTCTTGAAGAATAAATATGGAAATATCAAGACAGCTAAGGACACAATTAATATACCTATCTGTTATCTAGAATTCTGTTTTTAATTTTGCCACCAATTTTACCCTGGTTGCTTGTCACTGAAGTATCATTTAAAACTGTGATCATTTAAATTTGATAACCAGGAAAGACTAAACTTAAAATGCCAGCATGCTATTTCCTCTGGAGAAAAGTTGTAGTGGTATCTCTTTTCTTGGAACTTCATTCTATCTTGCGTGCTTGGGCTACATTTCTGGGAACGTTTATATGGTGGTGGTTTCTTATGAAAGCCTTGCTTCTAGTATTTAGCAAATGGCCTAATTACCATACATAGCAGTGGAGCAGTCTAGGGACTGTGTATGCACAAGCTTAATTTGTGTTCTCAGAAACATACTAATTAGAAACTTTCTGGGAAATGTACAGTAGTTACTCTTGGTTTGTTATTTATGAACTCTGAAGAATCCAAGGGAACCAACTTAATCCTCTGCTTCAGGAAATACTGTTTTGTGGTTTTTCCCATAAAAGAAGCCAGATTTGTCAGATTATACCACTGAGAAATGCCCAAATGGTGTTCCTTAAATCTGGACACTGCTCCTCTCACCAATTAGCTACCTCAGCCCAACTCCTACCTCCCAACAACTGCCGCAAGTAGAGGCTTGTCTAAAAGTCTCAGTTGGTCCTAGGAAGGTAGAATCTAAGGTCATTCCTGAAGACTTTCTAGAGAACAAAATGAAGACAGAAGCAGAATGTCTCCTGCACACAGGATGCTCCTTCAAGGCCTAGATTTGAAAGACTGTGCTGCCTGAACCTTATATACAAAAGCTAGCTTGACTAGCAACTTAGAAACTTATAACATAATTTTGCACTGAATTTTTCTTCTTCCACTTTGGGGTAGGGTATCCAAACAAGAAAAGGGGAAAAAGGAATCTATATAAAACCTATCTAGCTATTGAGCTAGCTGGCTAATCTAGCCATCCATCCATCGTTCCATCCATCTGTCCATACATCTTATCTCCCTACCTACCTACCTATCCACAAATTCAAGACTAACTATACATGTTGACCAGTAGTGACAGAAAGGGAACAAAATGTAGAGAATCAATCCAGTAAATGACATTGCTCATGTTTAGTAAAATCTTGACATTTTTCCCACTTCCTCTTTAAAGGGAAAAAACATTGAGGAGATTCTGTATCATATGCAGCTCATCACTTGAGAATGAAATGTTTCTCCAGAATTCACAGAAATTTCTCCAAAAATCATAGAAATGTCTTTTTAAGAGGAAAGTAGGAATGAATCCATTTCCTCTTGTTCTGTCCTGTTCTAGAAGACAGAGGATTTAAAATTATTTAATTATTATAATAAATATAACTGTGATTTAGGATTCCTTAGGATAGCTAAGTGGTAAGAGTTGGTATAAGCATGGAATGTGAATTCATTTCAGCCTTTTTGCCATCCTGTAGTTATTTTAGGCTAAAATAGAATAATGAAGAGTTCTTCATCCAACAGAGAAAATGATGATTTTTTAAAAAGCCATTTACTTATAATTTTAAGAAGTATGATCTTCTGTGGGGATCTGAATCTAACTAGGTTAAGTCACACAAAAAAGTTGCAAAGATTGGGTAACCCATCTGATTTAATAAAATGTGTGTCTGTCCATTGGGTTGTAGAAATTCAAAGGTTTCATTTTTTAACAGGATGCCTGCCGTTATTCTCTCTTGACTCCCGCTTGTTTTATTCATTGTGGGGTAGTTGCCTATTAGACCCTATTGGTAAGTATAATTAATGGACAACTTAAATTTCCTCTTAAGCCACTGCCAAGAAAACTAACCATAGAAGCCTTTACAAATTCCTAACACCTCTATCCCCCTGTGACTGCTGTTCACCTCTATCTTTTCTAAGACATCCAATCACATCAGAGATTAGTGACATTATTATTATTTGTCATCCAACAGATTCCAAATGGGACAGCTTGATAACACTACCAGGAAGAAATAATTATTCATTTACATCCAGACATTATGCAAGATATTTTCATATATACTGTCTTTTTTGATATACTTACAGCTGCTTCAAGGCAAAAAACATCTCCTTTTCTTTCACAGATATATTGGCAGCTCAGCAAGGTTATGACCTTGTCTTAAGATTCTAATTAGTAAGAAAGATAGATGCCAATCTAGGCTGATGTGATTCCAACACTCTTAATCCCCTCATCCATTCATAGAAATGTTATCTCCTTATTTTGATTATCTAGCTTGAGTTTCATTATTTTTTTCAACAGTTATTTGAATGCCAGTCACTGTCAGATTAGGTTTAGTTGGAATATGTCATCAAGAAAGACTGGGAAGAGCATGGTGATTAGTGACAAGATGATGAAGAAACAAGATGAGGAGGGAGTGCAGGAGGTGATGGCATGGGGGGATGGGAGAATGACGCAAACAAAGGAGCTCCTGACCGTGTATTCGTGGCTACAGTCTTTCTTCATGTGACTCGTGGACTTCCCTTTGTCATCCTATGCCTGAGAATATATGAAGGAGGCTGGGAAGACAAAGGGACGTTCAATTGTCATCACTGGCATCTTTTGATCATTGCACCATCATCAAATGCATTGGGATAATCATGACATGAACTTTTTTCCATCACTGAGGCCATAATTGTTTCATGAATGGAATAACAACTCTATACGCTAAAATTTTTAGTAGAACTTCAGGGAGCTTGAAACATTGGGACGAGTAAATTATGTGCTCGCAGACTGATATCCTTCCTTCAAGTTATACTTCCTTCAAGCAAGTTACATGAGCATCTTTTTGCCTTTGGTGGATGATCTAATCTATGCAGTTCAACTGTGCTGTGAGTCTTCTGCCTTAACCAACCCAGGAAAAGACCAAATATTAAATTATAAATACCCAAACCTACATCAGTTCACTTCAGAAATGAAAAGTTGCCACCTGTAAGATGCTTCTAACAGACTGTTCATATTTTTCTCTTCTTTTAGAAGATGTTCCCCTTATCTTTATGTGAAGAACAAAATATATAGGCTCAAACCTTCTCTGTGAGAAAATAACTTTCATTATGCTCACTGTCTATTCACATTATTTGTGAATTTTAGTGAAATCTGTTTCATGGAGTTTGCTTATCTTCTTTACCTGACCCTTTTCCAATTCAGGATAGGAGCCGGCTCTTCTTCCAGCAAGGAGATTGCTTTTGACAAATTAGACAATTTTGTAAAGAAATCTGAACAGGGAAACTGCTCCCCATTCCGATGACATCTCAGCCACTTTGACATGCAAGAAAGAACTATGAGATCTAGTGCACTAGATTTAGGTTGCAAATGTCTGACTAGGATTATAGTCTCAATATCAGCAAAATATACCATAGCTGGTCAGGTATAATAGATTGTTATCATAGTAAAGACCTTGGTGGTAACCCAACCTCCTCTTTGTTACACTGCTAAGTGCTCCCAAGTGCTAGCTTTGTTTGCTGTCATAAAATCTATGGACATCATGCCCTGCTCATTCCAAGGTACATTTTATTTCCCTTTTAAATATTTTACTGATTGGAGGTTGTTTTGTTCCTTCTTGATACTGGCTAAAACTCCCTTCTCTCCCATAAGCTACCCATCTGGCCACAACCTACCCTCCCTCTAAATCTCAGCTCAAAATACTCCTTTCTATACCATTTTATCTAAATAAGTATCTGCCCATAGCGCCATCTCTTTTGATAGAGAATTAATCTGTCCATCTCCTTGTTCAATCTCTCATCACTGGAGATTGTGAGTCCTAAAGTGGAGAACCTGTGTCCTATCCATTTTCATCACCCTGAAAGCTGGTGTACTGCCTGGCACATTCAAGTAAGAACTTGCTTTTGTAACTATCAATACTTAATGTTCCTGGCCTTATTTTCAGCTTGGGTTTTTAGCCTGATATAAAAATGTAATTAGAAGGGTTGGTTGCCAGTGCTTCATGCCTATAATCCTAGCTATTCAAAAGGTTGAGACTTGAGGATCACAGCTCAAAGCCAGCCTGTGCAGAAAAGTCTGTGAGACTCCAGAAACCCAGTAGTGGAACTGTGGCTCAAAGTGGTAGAGCATTTGAATAAAAAGTGCTCAGGCCATAAAAATTGCTCAGGCCATGAGTTCAAGTTCCAGGACAGCACACACACACACACACACACACACACACACACACACACACACACACACAAGTGCTTATATATTAAAAGGTGGAAAACAAGGAAAGAAAAATAAAATCACAAGATAGACTCTAGGAGGAAATAATGAATAGGAATGTGCACAGGCAAAAAAACACCAAGAGTAGCGCTGATTTGTATTCATGAGAGCATTTAATCATAATTGGCCAGCATTCCTATTAAATCACAATTAACGTTATTACATTTCCAAACTGAGAAGTGAGAAAGTTAGTAGTAGTCTAAGAAAACATTTTAGGTAGCAGCCAGTAAGTACCACAAAGTCTTCAATATTTCCATTTACATGAATGTGTGGGGAATGGTGGCCCCACTTGAAATAAGAATTGCTCATGGCTGCTTTTCAATCTAGATTAGGATCAATATGTAGCTAACTTTAGAAAGGTAGACAAACATAAAATAAATGGAAAAGCTTGTGCTGACTGAGTACTTTTCTGCAGTAATCAACAAATATCATATATATTTGGAGAAAATAGCATATCTCATTCCTTAGGGGCTCTGAAAGAAAAAAAAAGTTGATTGAGATTTTAATTTATTCATGATGATTAAGGCCAGAGAATAATCTCAGAATACTTCAATGTTCCTACCTAGGATTTATAAAAATTGGTCAATATTATTTGAGGTATTTCAAGCCTTTAAAACAAATATATGTGCAAGTAAAAAATATGACAAAAAGACTAGAAATTAGACTCTTCGGTGTAACTAATAAAGTTGTCATCATTTTTACAAAAGAAAAACCTTTTAGCCTCAAATACTTGGCTCAAGATCATTAACCCCTAAGAAAATTAAAGATTGTCCTCATAATGGCCAAATGAGCAAAGAGCTGATTCTTCACTCTCTTTTGGCACCCATGGCTGAAATAAATAAGCAGCCCTTCTCCCTCATTGAACAGGCTGCCCCAGTTCTGCATGGGAGGGCAGATTTCAAAAGCTCTACAGAGTTCTGCAAGCCACAACCCAATAGGCAAACACTTAAGTCCTAAGATGCAAGCAGGTAATCAAGGATTCTAAAGAGCTTTGGCATCTCTGGGTCTGCATGGGATTCTGGGGGCAATGCCAGCTGAAAAGGGGCAGGGTGAAAAAAAATAATAATGGATGTGCCCTTGCAAACACAGGGAGGTGAGGATTGAAAAGTCAGCTTTTCTGGTCATCAAACAAATCTGAGTTGAATCCTTCCTCATTAAGCAGTGTTTCTTCTACCCAGAGGGAGAACAGAGGAAGTACGCACTAGCTCTACCGCATGTGAAGATTTATCCTGAAATCCTGGGGGATGCTGTAATGGCACATGGCATTCCCACATGAGAATTTTGGGCAGAATGAGGACATTCACTTTACCAGCCTCAGATTCAATTGTGTCCACATGTATGAATAGGATTTACTTAGTTCTGTTTATTTGTTTGCCCCTATTATTCAAGAAATAGGAAGTATTGTATTGAGGGTGAATTATTTATTGCTCATAGTACATGGAGAAAATGTCTAATAAAATTTTTTCCTTATTTCAAGTAAATCTAATGTCAAGACTCCCTTCATGTATGTTTGGTTTTATTTTGTTGTTATTTTTGTGCTTGTCCTGGGACTTGAATTCAGGGTTGAGGTACTATCTTTGCTCTTGTTTGCTCTAGGATAGCACTCTGCCACTGGAGCCGCTTTCCAGCTTTTGGTAGTAATTGGACATAAGAACCTCACAGACTTCCCTTTCTGGTCTGGGTGATCCTCAGATCTCAGCTACCTGGTTGCTAAGATTACAGGCATGAGCCATCCACTAGTGCCTTGTCCGATGTAGGGGTGTGTGTGTGTGTGTGTGTGTGTGTGTGTGTGTGTGTTGAATTTTAATCTTTATTAGTTCTCTCCATCCCAATCCTATATTAGTCAGGTTGCTATAAAAAGTACTTGAGCTAGGTATGGCTTCAATTATTCCAGTTCTCCCAGCACTTGGAAAGCTGAGGCAGGAGGATTATGAGTTTGAGGTCAGTCAGGACTACCTCAGAGAAGATGCCTGTGATATTTCCCACCATTGTTGGAATTTCCATGCAGGAAAGAGCACAAAAAATACAGAAACTTAGGTACATGATATACAATATATATTCTATATTATATATAATATGTAACATATAAATATGCATAACAAAATAAATAATATATAAATATATGAATATATAATATTATATAATGGTTACTATATTATTACATACTTAGTATATTACATATTAAACCTAATATAATATAACAATATATTGTAACATATTATGATAAATTATGTGTAACATATTTTATAAAAGAGTATGCAAATATATAATATTTTATATTTAACAATATGCATAATGTATAATATATAAGAAATATATACTATTCAGAATGTAATATATAGTATATCTACCATATGACATATACAATACAATTTATATATTATATGTGATACAGATCACATAGCATATCATATATATCAGATAGTATATCATATAATGCTATGTTATACCATATAATATATAATAATATAACATAGAATATGGGCAGTGATATATATTATATAGCGTATATATTTATATGAAGATATTCACAAACAGATATGCGTAAGCATGCATATACATATGTATAAAACAGAGATAGATGACAGATAGATAGATAGATAGATAGATAACCAGATAGCAATAAATGCTAAGGAGAGAAATAAAGCAGAGAAGGCATAAGATGTAGTAGAGAAAAGGGACTATAATTTTAATCAGTGGTCAGAAAGACAGGATGAAAAGAAATAAGGAGGCCAGGAACCGAGTCCAGGGAGACAACCGAGGTCAGGTAGATGATGAGATTGCAGCCAAGGAGACATAGGGCAAGCTGGTAAGAGGAATGAGAAGCATATAGTTCCAAGAGAAGAGGCAAGCCAGCAGGGTCAAATGTGACTTGACAGGTCAAATAAGAATAGGAAGTAGAAACTATCAGGGATGTTATGAGTTTCCTCTACCTTTCCAGGCTTGGATACTTTCTTCTCCCTTTCATCTGTCCCAACTTTCTTCCATCAAAGACACATGCTTGCCTTTTCATCCTTCCCAAGACAGCTATAGGCTTTGCTTTTTAGAAAAGAGCTTCCCTTCAGACAACTCCAAGTTCTCAGCGTCTCTGGTAAGCGACACAAACAAAACCCACAAACTAGGGAGAAAAAGACCCACCAGTGGCACTCTTTGAAAATCAGAGATGGAAAAACAAATATAAAGTAAAAACTAGTTAATGCAATAAATTATTGTAGATAATAAAAATACTTTGGCAAGTATATTTTCTACTGTTAGACAACCTATCAATTAGAGAATATACTAAATATGTACTTAGGCAATTTTCAGTACAGTAAAGTTTATGTTAAAATAAAGTCACAGCACCTTTTTTCCCAATCCTGGGGCTTGAACTCATGGCCTAAGCACTGTTCGTGGGCTTTTTCAAGGCTAGCACTCTTCCACTTGAGCCACAGCATCACTTCTAGCTTTTTCTATGTATGTGGTACTGAGAAATGGAACCCTGGTCTTCATGTATGCTAGGCCAAACTCCTGGCCCCATCACAGCACATTTTTACTTTTTCTTTTTTTTTCTGTGTATGTGGTACCGAGGAATCGAACCCAGGTCTTCGTGCATGCTAGGCAAGCACTCTACCCACTAGGCAAAACTCCCGGCCCAGATCACAGCACATTTTTAATGGATGTGCCAATCCCAGGGTATCAACTCAAAGCATTGTGTTCTCAGTGGGTTTGGTTTTGTTTTATTCTGTTTTGCTCATGATTGGCATACTACCATATGAACCATACTTCTGGTCTAGTTTGGGATGGTGAATTAGAGATGGCATCTCATAGACTTTCTGCCTGTTGGACTTGTTTGAAACCTCAATCCTCAGTTTTCTGAGAACATAGGATTTCAGGGATGAACACGACCTCCAGAAGTATGTTTGATTTCATTGCTTTCCCAATAGCAGGGTACTTCTCTTCTAATAATGCCTAACTTATCAATCATGACAACTCAAGTTTGTCAGTGCTTGGCTTACACCAGGACTGAGGAACATCTGGCCCACAGGCTGTAGAAGATCTACAAAATCACTGGGTGAATCACAGGACAGACTCCTATGCCTCTCATTGGCTGCTAGTGCCCCATCTGCCTCTAGTGTTAACTTTACATGGCTGTCAAATGATTACAATTATCCAAATGGCCCTTGACAGGAAAAAGAAAGTTTCTTTACCCTTGTCTACTTGGATCTACTTGGTCTTACTTTTCCCAAATACATTGAGGCTTTCCACACTAGCAGAGGTTGTCTGAAGTGAATCATTTTAACCATATCAGTTAGGCTTAGAGGTAGGCAAACTACAATCTAGGAGGCAGATCCAGTATGCCCGGTATTTTTGTTGTTGTGATGGTTGTAAACAAAGCTTTATTTTAACCTGTTCATGTTCATGTTTAATATAATGTCTCTGGATGCTTCATGCTTTAACCACGAAGTTGAATAATTGCAACATAGTCCATCTATCCACCCCACAAAGCCAAAAGTGGGTGGCTTTTACCGAAAAGGTTTGATAATGCTTAATTTTGACCTTCAGATAGGTTTTTGGAAGTGCATTGTTCATGGGTATTTCCGTCATTCACCTGTGGAGAATTTTGCCTATGTCCTGCAGGAACCACATCTCAGATTTCATTTTTCTTGTTTGAACTAGCAAAGTATCTCTTCTCTCTTCAGCTTTATGGAAAGGCATTGATGGCCAAGTGGTGCATAGACCAGTAGCAGAAGCATCACTTGGAAAAACCCTGGAACTAAAAGTTTTCAGGTATTCTCTATCTTCTGATCTGAAGCCCCAAAAGTGAGGCCAGCAGTATGTATTCTAATGTCCCACCATGTTATGATTCTGAAAAATGCTCCATCTGAGAGCCCATTTTCATTTTTATAATAATTACTCATTATTGCATTATCCTTAAGTAGTTGTACAAAGGGGTTTCAATTCACCACGTCAACACATGAGGACAATGCATCTTCAGTAATGTCACCCCTTTCATCATTCTCCCCCATCTCTTCCACCCTCACCCATTCTTTCGATATACCTAGTTCTGTTTCACATATGCACATTGAACATGGTGTTTGCATTCAGCCACTATTCCTTTCTGTATTTGCTTGCCCCTCCCCTTCCCTCTAACCTCATTCTGCCCCACTTTTCCTTCTTCCTATTCCCCCCAGACAATACATGTTCCAGCCTCCTGGTATATATTTTGCCGAAAGTGAGTTATTTGTTCAAAGAAGTTACACCATTGGAATCCTTGACTGCATCTTCCGTACTGTACTTAACATGTTTGTGTAAATATGCATGGGGCCTGCATGACAGGCTGAAGATTTATACCCATCCTTTCTGTTGTAATTTTCAAGCTACTTTGGATCAATTAGTCTGGACAAACTAAGAATTTTCATATTAAAAATCTTGGTTTTAAGTAGCACCCTTTAAAGTGCTACTTCCTGAGTGATAACTTAGGATGGCCCAATTTCTCAGAAATGGCCTTAGCATTTATTATTACAGTTAAATTGGTTTTTGGAGCCAGTGGTGCAGTTATGCATAAACATCACAGAGTGGGATAATGAGGTTAAAAAGTATAGTGATTAAGTACCCAGCCTTCCCATTGCAGGCCTTTTGGCCATGACTATCTCCCAGTTTCTTATCTTCAAGCATTGGGTGTATTTAAGTGACAGAATGCAAAGGAAGCAGCATTTATCCAAGTGAGGAAAGGATCAGGAATTTATTGTTAGAGCCATCAAAGATGTGCTACAATATGAGAAGATCTTTTCAATTCTTATTTTTCCCTGAATATAATTTGCAAGGTGCTTCTGGATTATAATTGTTTTCCTTTGCTTAATGATCTAATCCTTCTCTGGTATATTCATCCCTCCGTCCTCCCTGAACCCAGAGAAAGGAATAGCTCCCACAGTAAACAGCTGTGTTTCAGCCAGACACCCAATCCCAGAAAATAGGAGGCAAATAGTGAACAAACTCAACCCCATTTTTAAATATTTGAGATTGGTATATATGTTGTAAAAACCCCCATAAATGGGTTGGGATTCCAAGCTGTCAGTGAGGCACAGGACCATTATACACTACTTTATTCAAGAGTCAATAATTCAAGTTGTAGCTTTCCCACTAATGATAAATGAGGAGCCATTCACTTGCATGTCTTGATTGTTTGATAATTTATGTGGCCTTCTTAGCAAGAGACAAAGAAGTAAACTCCACTAAATAAATTGCTCACTAAACCCAGAAATTATTCATCCATGACAGTCTTTGACCTCCATTTGTAATTTGCTTTTTTTTAATGTGTTGCTATTGTTTTCTTTTAAGGAGTTATATCAAGGAAAGAAAAGGAAAAAAATCTCTTAAGTCATATTTTAGCTTTAAAAATAAGTTCATATTCCAGCAGCAGAGTGGAAGCTTAGGTTTGTTAGATGCTGCTGCAGAAAACTTGCCAAAAATATTAATGGAGGATTATTACAGAGTATTCCACCCAAAGCTCAGTTCACTGCACGACACTCATTCTTATGTGTGGTATGTGTGTGTGTGTGTGTATACGTGTGTGTACCAACACTGGGGACATTAACTCAGGGCCTGGGATCTGTCCATTAGTTTTTACCCTCAAGGCTACAAGCCTTGAGCTACAAGCTCAACTTCTAGCACATTTGAAGACATGAGTCTCCTTGACTTGCCTGCCCAGGCTGGCTTCAAACTGTGATTCTCAAATCTCAGCCTCCCATGTAGTCAGGAATACAAGCTGAGCCACTCACTCTTGCCAAGAGTCAGATTGAGTGTTAGGCAGCACAGCCAGACAGATGAAAATCAAAGAATCATTTTTACTTATGATAACATGGCCAGAGATAAATAACAATGTGAATGTCAGATGGGTACCTTTTAAGCTCCCTTATATCTTACCAGAGGACAAAAATGGGGTTTACAGCATGCACCTTAGAAAAGAGCAGTGGTACCACTGGAACCTGGAGGAAAAGGAAGGGCTAAATCCCTCTACCTTATTGAGAAACTTTAATTAGCTCTGTCCAGTCAAAAAACAGAAGTTGGTTTCCATTCCAGTCACACTGATTCCATTCCTTTCAACCAAAGGAAAGAATAGCTTCATAGACATCCTTCCAGCAAAGGTTGATGGAAGCAAAGTTTTACCTCCTCTCAACAGTGGTGGAGGATCTTAGTTCCTCTAGCTATATGTGCTATTTCTACCCAGGAAAAGTATGGACCGATTGACTAGAACTGGCTATTCATTCCCTAAAAATATAGGTCACAGAACACAGTTTTAAGACAAAAACCAACTGAAAGCCCTGCAATTGCACCAATTTTAGAGGTTCAAAATCATAGATAAGTATTCCCCTGTCTATCTCTGCTTTTCTTTGTTAGGGAAGGAGTATTGTGATTCAGAAGTGGGGCTTATATATACTTGTAGCCAGTGAACAAATCTATCATGAGGTTTAAAGCTATCTGGACTGAAAGGATAATGTAATGAACCACTTTGACACAGTCAAATTGAATATAGATAGAGACTAGCTCAGTAAAAAACAAATAGGGATCAATGGACTAAGAAAATCAAAGAAAGAATGCAGGACCAGAAATTAAGAGGTATATTGAAAAGTAGGATAAGAAAATTAGAATAGAGGGATATAGGGAAGGAAAGGAACAGAGGAAGATAACTAAGACCTAAAATCAGAGGAAGTAAAAAGGGAAAATATATATAAAAAATAAATGGAAACTTCAAAAAAATGTAGATGTACCAGATATGGTGGTTCGCCTGTAATCCTACCTACTCAGGAGGTTGGGATCTGAGGATCACGGTTCAAAGCCAGCCCAGGCACTAAAGTCTGTGAGACTCTTACCTCCAAATTAAACACTAGAAAACCAGAAATGGTGCTGTAGCTCCAGGGGCAGGGAAGTTACCTTGAGCTGAAGAGCTCAAAGACAGCACCCAGGCCCAGAGTTCAAGCCCCATGACAAAAATAAATAAATATTGTGGATATATAAAGAAATAATAGTAATGGGTGGTGGGTGGGGGGAGGGTAATTGGTACCAAGACATGTGAAAGGGTATCTCAATGTATGTGAATTAATGCACCTTCTATCTGGCAAATATCATGTAACCCTTTTATTAATTACAATAAAAATATATTTAAAAAAAGAAATAATAGTAAAATTAAAAATACTCAGATTGATAAATAGAACATTGAGTAATCAAAATAGAGTCTGAATTATAAAATGAATGAGAAGGCCTAATAATCACTGTGGGCTAGGTATATAAGAATGAACAGGCTGGGTGCGCGGTGGCTCATGCCTGTAATTCTAGCTACTCAGGAGGCTGAGATCTGAGGATCAAGTTTCAAAGTCAGCCTGGGCACATAAGGACCTGTGACTCTTATCTCCAATTAACCTCTAGAAAATGAGAAGTGGGGCTTGGCTCCAGGGTAAGGTGGTAGCCTTGAGCTAAAGAGCTCAGGGACAGTATCCAGGCTGAGTTCAAGCCCTGTGACCCATAAAAAAAAAAGAATGAACAGAAGAACCATGATTAAAATAATAATAATAATTGTAGCATTATTTACTATAGCTAAGATATAGAACCAATCCAAATGTCCTTCCATAGATGAATGGATCAAGAAGTTGTGGTATTTATATACAAAGGAATTCCATGCCACATTGTCGCTTTCATAAGGAAACACTTGGGGAAAAAAATCATATTAAGTGACATAAGCTAAACCCAAAGAAATATAGGTTCTATTTTCCCTCATTTGTAATAATTAGTATATGTCTAAATCAGTCCTAGCAGAGGATCATAATAGCTCAATACCTAGGTATGTATGAACATATAAAATGATGCTAGTCCAAACGAATTTCACGATATGGAAATGAAGTTTTTCTTTATTGTTGTTTTTAATGTGCTGTGTGAAGTTATTTCCTTTTTCTCTCATTCCCCCCCTCCAGTTTATCCCCTGTTGTCACCATATTTGGTTTTGGTACCCTGTCATAAATACATATACATATATATATATATATTATATGAGTGTGTATGTGTGTGTCTTATATGTGAATTTATCTGATTTGGGGAAGGGAAGTGGAACAACCTAATGGTGAGACAAAGGACAAAAGTTGATCCAATGCAACAATGATACACACACACAAGACACCTTGTTGGAAATGAACTTTACTGTTTCATGGGAGGTAGCTTGGGGAAGGGAAAGTAGGAGAAAAACAAGGGAAGGGGGAACAATGATTGACAAGAAACATACTCACTACTTTACATATGTAACTGCAACCCATCTACACATCACCTTGACAATAAAATTCAATTTAAGAAAAATCTAGAAAAACTGAAGGGAGGCTTGGAATGAGCGCAAGGGGGAGAATGATGAAAGAGAGGTTATCAATCCAGATGTGTATTTATAAACTGATTTGTTGAATGGTAATCCCTTTGTAAAACTACTTAAAGATAATAAAAATAGAATTTAAAAAAAAAGAATGTAGGCTCTTCCAGATGTAATCCAGATGGCCAGGTACAATGAAAATGCCATCTGGGTTATGAAGCACATTCTTGTCTATTTCTCTGACCACTTCCCAGTGTTCTGTATCCCTACCCAGTAGTAAAAGCCTGGGAGAGGATGCCTTAGGACACCTGAATGGTAGAGGTGGCCAGCTGAACATACCCAGAGTGTAGGAAAGAGTGATAGTCAGTCCCTTTGTAACCATCAGTGTATTTCTGTCCCCTTGGCTGTACTAGTCTCAACCTATGGATTTTAGAATTAGAAATTCCATTTTGTTTTATTTCACAGGCATTTCTTTGAACAAGCTTCCTGAGCATAAGGCATGATGGGAAGCAGAAGTCATGATGGGAAGCAGAACGTTAGTTAAGAGGACTGGCAGAGAAAGCTTGCCATTTAGTGGAAAGAAAGCTTACATTAAAGCAAGGCAGATTGAATGCCCCAAGATATATTTGTAATGAACAACTGGATCATAAAGGAATGAAAAATTAATACTGCCTTAAGGAGATGGGTAGGGCCTGATTTTGAATGCTAAATCTGAGTTTCTGTAGGACTGAAATAAATAATGTCCCCTCTTTCAGATCCATTATCTATATAGAGAGAAATAAAAGTAGTACTGGATGGAAGACAAAATATAATGCCTACTAACTATAGGTGACAAGTTGGCATATGCAGCTTTAGATCTGTTAGGCGTAGTAACAACCCGGAACTAGGCAGAGTCCCACCATGAGCTAGGAGACAGACTCAGCTCTCATCTCACTGCACATCTTCAGGGAAGATGGCAGATCCCAGACTCCCCGCAGATAGGTACATGCCAGAAGGAAAAGGTGCCAGACTGAGCTCACCAAAAGCCAATTTTTACGAGTTTACCAAAGGACCAAGAGAATAAAATGAAATAGAAAACTCCAAAATGGGCTTAAGAAAAATCTCCTCTCTTGGAGACAAATGTGGGAGAAATTCAGGATGGAAAAGCCTAATAGTCCCACATGGAGGATCCTGGAACAGTCTACAAGTTAAGGAAGAAGAGGGCTTGAGGGTGGTGTGGTGGAAATAAGAACACAAAGGAAGGTTAGGTCTAGAACAAGGAGAGCTTTGTACATTACACTGAAGGATTTTGTCTTCTTTCTTTTGGTTTTCTTTTTTTACAGTCGTTTAGACCCAAAGGTCTTGCACTTGGTATACAGATGCTCTACCACATAACCCAGGATTCCAGATTTTTTTTGTTCTATATATTTGTCCAAAAAGGGTCTCACATTTTTGCCCACAGATGACCTTGGATTATAATCCCACTTTTGCCTCCAAGATAGCTGGAGTCACAGATGTGGGCCACCTTGCCTGATTAGGATTTTGGCATTGTTTTTCTCTAAGCGATAGGAACCCATTTATTTTTTATTTTTTTTATTTTATTTTTTTTATTTTTATTTTTTTATTTTTTTATTGTAATTAGTAAAAGGGTTACATGATATTTGCCAGATAGAAGGTGCATTAATTCACATACATTGATACCCTTTCACATGTCTTGGTACCCGTTTCCCTCCCCCCCACACCTCCCACCCGTCTTGGTTTTTCCCCCTTCCCTATCAAATTTCAAATATCCAAATACAAATAAATTCAATATATCAGATAACAAAGTGAGATACTATACCAATATGAGATAACCAAGGGACAGCAAAGGAGATGAGAGACAACATAGTACATTAAGGACAACAATCATTCATTATATGGCTTTTGTTTCACTATCCTGGAGGTCCTTTCAATTAGCTTCACATTATATGTCCTTATGTATCAAGATTTTGCTCTATTGCAAATCTCTGCTAGTAGAGCCCAAGGTTTCTACTGATTATGACGAATGAGGGAAACCATTGAGCCTAAGAGGAACCCATTTATATTTAACAGAAACATTGTATATATGTGAGATAATGAGCAGTTCTTAGCAATCATGTGAAGGTTATTATGAAAGCAAAAAATCAGAAATTGGGTTCAGGAGTCCTCAGAAAAATCAGTGGGCACAAACACTGCCATTTGGTCCCCTTGATTTGTGGAGGATTTCAGTCAGCTCTGATCATCTTGGACCAACGGAAGAATTACTCATGTTATAAACATCTCAAAATGTTTTCAATTACATTGTTACTGAGCCCATGAAAGATCTGTATGTACTGGATGGAGATTTAGTATCCCATTTTGTTCTGTCCTCTCTTTGAATCCAAAGTGGTAATGGGCAGTTATAACAGTAGAGCATCACACATTGGGCTGGAATTACAAAGATAAATCTGCCTAACACAGCAGAGAGTCACCCAGATGCAGAACTAGTGAGGTAGAACTTTAGAACTTCAAAGGAGATGTGTTCAGGTACTGTGGGAACTTATTAAATCAGCATAACATTTATAAAGCATATGCATCAGCATGTATCACATAAGTAAAGTAGGTTAATTTTCCCAAATGGAGTAAAAGGGAGGCTATGTAGAGGACTTGTCTTTAATTTGGAGACAGGAAAATAAATGCTAGTTCATTGTCACAAAGAAGAGGCTTATAAAGTCTTACAAGCTTTTGCATATACAGCCTTGAAGTCATTTCAATCTCCTTTCATAGATGCAAATGAAAACATTATAATTGGAAGAGAGCAAAAGAATAGACATTAACAGCAATTCCTTCCCCATTCTTGTCATTTCCTTCCCTATCAACTCTTCTCTGTATCATGGGTTGGGCTTCACAGTGTTTTTGCAGTTCATAATTTCCTCTGGAGGCTCTAATTTTACCAAGGAGCCAAAAAAATATACATGAGCTGTGGACTTGGATCCTAGCACATTTGTTAGGGGGTGTGGGCAAAAACATTAGAAAGTGAAATGAGTTAGAACTACTCCGGTTACCTTACATTGGAGAAGACCAAGGCCATCCTTTTGATGTGGGTTTTGAACAGAGAAGAGATGAAGACCATACTTGTATTTGGATGAGATTTTTCTTGTAGACTGAGATAGATTACATGAAAGCATTCAGTCCTCAAACAATGGCCCCAAAGAAAAATAATGCTGGCTCTTTCCTTTTATGAAAATAATCCTTGCCTCAGAGCCCAAGAGAATGGATGCTCCTTTCTCTTGAAATGATTCATGAGAATGCTGCTTGAGTGTTGACATTATTAGAAGGATATTTCAATCTGAGCTGCCTGGCCATAAGGGAATAACTGTTGCCCGTGATTAAGTCAAAAGCTGACTTTGTTTGTAAGCATTCCCTAGACTTGGAGTTGATGTGTGAGGTTTGTTATTTGGTATTTATACCTCTTTTCAGCTCTCATAATAGAAAAGACTTAAACTGACTAAGCACCTGGAAGAAGTGCTAACACTTGGTGTAGTACCAAGAGTTATTCACCTCAAAGCAGAATCTTTTGGATATAAGAAAAAGGCACATGGCTTTCTTAGCACATTGCTGATCAGAATGAAAAAAAGTATTTGAACTTTAGGATGTCATATTTAAAATTATATGTTTGTGAGAGCATCCTTTTAGTTTCAACATAGGAAGTACAATCATTTGGTCTCCATTTTATCATGTAGCCATTTAAAGAAACTCATTATCAACTTAATAAACAAGCATTTTTATATTTGCTTTTGTTTAACCATAAAGTTCTTAAGTGCCAGGCTCTGTATCTAAGTGCTTTATCCATAGTAATTTATTTATTACACATACACACAAAAACATAAATTGTTTACTTATTCTTCATACTGCATAGGGTCAAAACATATTTTGCTGAATTTGTGCATGTCCAAGACAGGCTAATACATTACTGTTGTGCATGTGTGGTTCCAGCTAGTACATTATTAGTTTTGTGAAGTCAAACTATGCTGCTGAAGCTTCCTATAGCAGAATAGAGACAATGAAAGAAAAGGGGAGTCCACAGAATCAGAGATACATGGAGACAGGGCTCTGAAACCAAGGTGGTGATGTATTCTGCCTGTTCTGGACAAGAAGCTCAGGGTCTAAGGAAAAACGTCATGCGCAAGAGTGAAATAGGCTAAGCCCTCAGGGGTTTAAGATAATGATACAGAGCAGACTCCTCCAGGAATACAGAGCAGACTCCTCCAGGAAAGCCTGTGGATATTAAGGCAAGGCCCAAGCATGGGGGCACTTTGTCAAGAAGAAGCAAGTATTCCAGAGGATGTGGAAGATGATTCTGCTCCCTGGGAGCTAAAGCTATTCACAGAGAAGGTATTCTTCTCCCTCCCTGTCCTAGGGGTTGCCCAAATCCAACCTCCACAGCAATATTCCTTCTACAACCTACCTCTTGAAAATGCCACAACTGCCCCACACCAGTGGCTTATGCCTGTAATGCTATCTACTTGGGAGGCTGAGACCTGAGGATCATGGTTCAAAGACAGCCTGGTAAGGAAAGTTCAGGAGATGCTTAACTCCAACTTAACCAACCAACAAACAAAGAAATAAGCAGAAAGGGAGCCATAGATCAAGGGGTAGAGTGCTAATCTGTGGAAAGAAGTCTAAGGGACAGCACCCAAGCCCTGAGTTCAAGCCCTAGGACCAGAATGATAACCACACACACACACACACACACACACACACACACACACACACACACGAAAGAAAAAATTCCACAGTTCTGCTATCCTGAGTTCCAGTTATGCAGAAAGGAGAAAGAGAGAGAGAGAGAGAGAGAGAGAGAGAGAGAGAGAGAGAGAGAGAGAGAGAGAGAGAGAGAAAGCAATGGAAAACAATGGAACCAAGTAAAAAATTACAAATACTTTCTCTCTCCTGGATTTTTATGCATAGAAATGTGTCCATGAAGAGGGGGAAACAAGATAAGGGGAGGGGGTGAGAGGAGGGAAATGAGGACAAAAACATGAGAAGGGATATCCATGTTTGTGAAGTAATGCACCTTCTAGCTGGCCAATATAATATAACCCTTCTATTAATTACAATCAAAAAGAAAATTATAAAAAATGTGCCCATGAAGGTGAGGATTGGAGTATTTGGTAGCAATACCCAAGAAAAAGGAGGAAGTAATGTAAGGAGAAAGGAACCATGTCTATAGGGAAGGCTGGAAAATCTAGCTGCTCTTGCCCTCCACCCAAACTCTGTTGCACACACACCCTTCTCTCTCCCTGTCTCTTGCACACATCCATCTTTCTTCTTTGTCTTCTGGTCATGTGATCTATTCTGTTCATCATAACTCTGCTCCTCTGTCTATTTCCTTCAAGGACTGATGGCAGTCTTTGCAAAGGGCTCTTGTAGCCCCCTATGCAATCACTCACCCCAGGATCCCTACTGTAGTTCTGGGAAGATAGGTCTAGCCTCACAGGTATCTACCCCTAGTCTAACCAGTTTTAATAAAAGCCTCATGAGGCTATCCCTCTAGCGTTATCTGCACACAGATTCCCAGAGAGGTGAGTATGGATCAGAGGACGTAATAGATGTTTCCAGGAAACCCTCCAAGGTGACCTCTAAAATTTCCCATCTATAATCTCCCATCCACCTACTCATCCACTCCCCAAATTCTGTTCTTCACTCTCTGATTGTTTGACAGCAAAGCCAATACCCAAATGAAAGCCAGATGACAGAGACTAGGACAAGGGATCTTATGAAAACACTTAGCTAATGAGATTGAGTGGAATTCACTGTCAACATATGTGGAACTGTAAATAACGGAATCCCTTCCTCCTATACTTATTGTGAGCTACTGTGATGAGGCAATGAATGCATTCACGGTGTGATGATCAAATCTGTGTATGGAGCCACTCTGTTACCAACAGCCATTATTTCCTTGTGGAAAGAACATTCAGAATTTTCTCTTTTGGTTATTTTGCAATAAACACTGAAAGAAAACACCTGGAGCTCTCATAATGCACCAACTAGATTCAGTAGTACAGCAGTAATGAAAATAGCAAAATATTAATTTCATATTTTACATTTTCAGAATAATAAGTAATGCAGTGCATCATTAATTTTTCTTTTTTTTCAGTCTGAGAGAGGCAATCCCATTAATCTAAATCCCCAGGACCTTCAGTCTCTTGGAAGCCCTTTGTCTCTAATCAAATCTGCTAAGATGTTCTGTGTCAAAATATAAAATATAAGCCAGGTGCAGAGGCTCACACCTATAATCCTAGCTACTCAGGAGGCTGAGATCTGAGAATCTCAGTTCAGAGCCATCCTGGGCACTATCTCCAATTAATCACCAGAAAACCAGAAGTGGCGTTGTGGCTCAAAGAGTAAGGTGGTAGCCTTGAGCAGAAGAGCTCAGGGACATTGCCCAGGTCCAGAGTTCAAGTCCCACAACTGACAAAAATATATATATATATATATATATATATATATATATATATAACATATTTATTCTACTGCATTGATAGCAACTTCAGAAATGGAAAGATTTTATACAGTAGAAAAACATCAAGTTAAATTTCCATATGGAGATAGAATGGCAATGAGGCAATGACAGGAAGCAACATTAATAAAGTTCACACTATTTTTTTCCCTACTTAGTCCTGAAATGGGCTGGAAACATACATGGGAAGTGTCAACCTCAAGGAATGAGCCTAGCCACCTCTCAAGAGTTCTTGTTTATTTATGTCCCCCAAGTTTGTGGAATATTCTGAAGGAAAACTGTGTGACATTTAAAAGGTTAATATTTTATGGTCCCCTGATAGAAATATATGAAAAAGTAACCATGTTTCTATTGGGAGAATCAACCATCAAATCAAAGCCCAGTCTGACTAAAAGGAATTATTAACAGGACAAGTTCAAGGATTGATAAGTTTCACAATATTCGTTATTCGTTTGTGAGACATAAACTCGTTTAGTGTATATGTATGCCACCCCTAGGGCTTGAACTCCAGGCTTGGGCACTATCTCTAAGGTTTTGTGCTTGATGCTGATGCTCTTCCCAGTTTCTTGATGCTTAATGGGAGATAAGTCTCATAGATTTTCCTGACCAGGCTGGCTTTGAATCCTGATCCTCAGATCTCAGCCTCCTGAGTAGCTAGGATGACACGCATGAATCACTGGTCCCTGGCTCAACACACAAACTTAAAACATTAAGTATTCCAGGGCTGGTGAGAGCAGCACTGTGTTTTTGTGACAAAGCTTTAACTGGCAAACAGAATCTTGAATTCAACAAGATCTTCAGAGAGTAATCTCACATCTCACACATAGAGAACCCCTTTCTGAATGACCTATATCATAACAACAGGATCTGTAGCCTACGGTCTTTGATAACAATCTTCTGTGCTCCATTCCCAGATAAATACGAGCCATTTTCCAATAAAAAAAAAAGATACAATCCTTTAGTCTCATAAGTACTTTAGTTCCTATCTGGTGATCTTGACATAATACTAAAGTGTTAGTTTGAACAAAATCCTCAGTAATCACACACTTCTCTGTAACACAGCAAATGTTTTCCCAAGTACTGTGCTTTATCATAGATTAGATTAGGAGAAAGAAGGAAAGAAAGAAAGAGAGAAAGAGAGAAAGAAAGAAAGAAAGAAAGAAAGAAAGAAAGAAAGAAAGAAAGAAAGAAAGGAAGGAAGGAAGGAAGGAAGGAAGGAAGGAAGGAAGGAAGGAAGGAAGGAAGGAAAAGAAAGAGAGAAAGGAAGGAAGGAGAGGAAGGAGGCAGAGAGGGAGGGAAGGAGGGAGGAAGGGAGGGTGAGAGAGAGAGAGAAAGAGAGAGAGCTCAAGCCCAGGATTGGCAAAAAAAAATGTTAAAAAAAAAAAAAGAAAGTGACACCAAAACTCATCAGACACAAAAGTATTCTATGACTCTTCCCTCTAGAAAATTATCTAAGAACATTTATTTGTTCTAGGTCATTACTAGTTATTTACTATCATTTGGTTTTTCCCAGAAGTAATAGTAGTATAGACAGATGTGTATATGTGTGTGTGTGTGTGTGTGAGAGAGAGAGAGAGAGAGAGAGAGAGAGAGAGAGAGAGAGAGAGAGAGAGAGAGAGAGAGGGAGGAAACAGACAGCAAGTCTCAATGGTACCATTTCTTGGCAAATGCAATTTAAAATAAGCATAGTACCTTTAAGCATAGCTCCATTCTTTACCATCTAAACTAAAAATGTTTAAATGCTTTTAATTTGGAATATGACTTTTATTGTCTATGATAGTAATTTTCAAATTTAACCACTGAAGGAAAGAGAAGTTGAGAGGTATAGATATTATTTAATATTTAAGAGAAAGGAAATATTTTATTCTATCCCATCTTAAGCACTTAACTTAATCTTTGTCCTAATATGTGTGTTCACCACCTTATTTGTCACTCCATTCCAAAGGTAAGAAATCTCAATTGATGCCCTGAAGGTACTTCTGTATTTCTATAGATTATAAAACTTTGACAAATACAATCTGAAAATGAACCAATGTTTCTTCCTAATAAGCCTAGGGAAACAGATCATTTGAAACTACTCATCTTCTCAAAAGGTCCAATCTAGCACTTCTCCTTCCATGAAAACCCTGCATACTTCTCACTTTGTTCATGAGTTGGGGTAACATTCTCACTGACAAAAAAAAAAAAAACAAGCTTAAGAGTCAGAATTTGACAAATCAAGGATCTCTTCAGTGATCCTGGGATGTCTATGTTCTTTGATATCAGGACAAAAGTGAGAATATCATGTTTCTTGATATAATATCTGCAATATAGGAGTATGTTCCTAGGCAAATTGAGGGAGGGTAATGAAAGCATAATTCTTTAAGAAATACCCTATGAAAATGGCATTAAATATTGGGTAAAATATTTATATTAAAATATAAATCCTTGGGTAAAAGGCTTTCTACATTAAAATATAAATCCATCTAGGATGGATATTTTAGAACAGCAAATTCTTATCTAAAAGAATTGTTCTCTATTAACATTTCAATTTAGACTTTAATCTTCAAAGGGCCTTTCTGCTGGAACTTACTTCAAGTTCTCAGTTCACAACAATGGAAAAGTGCTTCCTTAACCGAATCCCAGACATATTTCTAGAGCCTCTGTTGCAGTTAGTAATGGCTCCTGGGTCAAAACAGGAAGAGTCTTGCCTCTTTTTTCCTTCTCTCTCTTAGATTGAAGGAATCGTTGTTGAAATATCCTCATCTACAGAAGTCTACTTTTTTCTCTCATTTCCCTCTGTAGAGAACAAAGAAATCTCAATATCCTCCTTGATCAATAAACATTTTCTGTAAAATTTTAAATAAAATTAAATTTTAATAGAATTAAATCAGCATTTGTTTTTATCTAACTGACATGCTGGACTGTTTCATTAAGATGAAAATCAACCCATGAAATCATACATTTTCTGACACTGAAACAATATAAAACTGAAGTACTCATATTCAGAAATGTAATAGGTTACCTAACTCAAATGAGAATTCTTGCTAAGAGAGCAAAAATCCAAACTCAAAACTATTGGAAAACAGTTGTCTCATATAAAATTTTTTTTAAAAAAATAAGAAAATGGATAGGAGAGAAATGACCAAAGATTTATTTTTGTTTGCATTTGTTTTATGAGGTCCTATTTATAAAAGAAGCTCAGAATTTCAATTTTCTGTGTTTTTTTGCAATGACTGTTTTATATATATTATATAAAAATCATTTCATTGTTATGGTATATTCAATTTTTCTAACTATTCTGAGGAAATGTGGGAAAAAATACAGTGGTGATAGATTGGACAAAAAGGAAGTTATACAATGAAACACTGGTGAATATCTGCCTCATGTCTATCATGGCTCCTCAATACTTCTATTGAATGTGTTAGCTGGTTGATACTAGAGGAATTTTGTATCAGAAAACTGTGATGCCTTATGGCTTGAAACAAATAAATGCTTTATTTCAACTGAATTCAGTTCTACATGCGGAACACCACTAGGTTCTGGGTTCCATACTCAGTAGGGATGTTGTTAGGAATTAATAACATAGGGCCTGGAGTGTGACCTAGTGGTAAAGTGCTTGCCAAGCATGGACAAAGTCCTGTATTCCATTCCTTGGTGCCACATACACAGAAAAGGCCAGAACTGGGGTTGTGGCTTAAGTTGTAGAGCACTGGCCTGAGAAAGCTCAAGGACAGTACCCAGGCCATAAGTTAAAGCCCCAGGACTGGCAGAACAAAAAAATAATAACAAAGCCGATCACCTACCATCAGAATTCACAGAACTCTAACTCAGCCAGTAGTTGATTTGAAAATCCTCCCACTCAGTTTGATCATCTTTCTTTAAAAAAAAATGGCTATTTTAGGCAATTTCTTACCATGGTGACATGTAGGAAAGTGGCAAATATCTTTTTATATTTTTCCATTCAAGAAACCAAACCAGTACATAGAGAAGAGACTTGCTTAAAATCATATTTAGCTTCAATCTTTTGGTTGCTGCCTTCTCTGTTAACCAATTTTTTTTCCTCTCCCCTTGCCATTGCTAAGTAGCATTATCACTGCATCAGCTAATTCTATTTCCTGAGAATTGTGGGGTGAGGGTAAAGTAAAAAAAAAAAAAAAGACTTATGGGGTGAAAAATAAATCCTGCTAATAAGTTTTCTATAAATTTCACTTAGTATTTTATCCTTTAATATGTTGTTACCTCTCCCCCAACCCAACCCCTGACCCCTATGCTCAGTAATTTTAGTTTGTGCTTTTTGTTTCTCTTTTTTTGTTGTTGTTTCTTTGGTTTGCTGGCTTTGTGTTCTTCTCTCTCTCTCTCTCTCTCTCTCTCTCTCTCTCTCTCTCTCTCTCTCTCTCTCTCCCTCCCTCCCTCCCTCCCTCCCTCCCTCCCTCCCTCCTCCCTCTCTCTCTCTCTCTCTCTCTCTCTCTCTCATCTCTCTCTCTCTCTCTCTCTCTCTCTCTCTCTCTCTCTCTCTCTCTCTTTCTCTCTCTTTTCCTTTGTTTTCCTTTTTCAATGCAGGAATCGGTCAAGGTGTCCCCGTGGTCGCTCTCATTGTGGAAGGAGGACCCAATGTGATCTCCATTGTTCTGGAGTATCTTCGAGACACGCCTCCTGTGCCAGTTGTTGTCTGTGATGGAAGTGGACGGGCATCTGACATCCTGGCATTTGGGCATAAATATTCAGAAGAAGGCGGGTAGGTAACTTGACAGGGCCTCTAGCAGATTCCTGCGGTGCAAAGCTTGTGTGCAGACTTGTACAAAATGGTGAGAGCACTGCGGTCTCAGCACCTTAACCCTTGACTTTGTATCAGAACGAACTCCATTGCTAGCTCTAAGGTTGTGCACATGCTTATTGTGAGAGATGGTGGGAAAGAGCAGCGGAAAATACCTTCAATTATCTCACGCAGTGGAATATAGTGCCAGGAGAAAGGAGATCATAGGGTGTGGCCTCTTTCATATTTTTCTCCCCTCTTTTCCTGTTCTAAATATAGAAAAGCAGGCATTGGGTTATGACACATAAAACAGAGCTAATCTGGACCAAATTGCATACATAGGGGTGGACTGTGAGAAAGGCTGGGCGAGCAAGTGAGGGGAGAGGGCTGCCTCACCCTACTGGTGGAAAGCATCAAGTGGATGGTTCTTGGCCTGGAAGGTAAAATCTCTGTATTGATTAGCACTCTGGTTCCTTGTGAACTCCCCTTCACCCCTACCCCAGGCCCTTTCCTTGGTCTTCCAGCACTCCAGGGCAATAGGAAGACGCTTTTCAGTCCTCTTCTCTATGAGTGCCCACCTGAGAGCACAGTGAGATCCAAACACAAGGACACATCATAGCACAAAGATGTTGGTCCCAAAATGTGAATGATATAGGAGGAAAAAAAACTGGGTTGGAGATGTCATTCAGTGATACAATACTCCAAATTTGAGATCTCATAACTGATGAAATTAGTGGGAGAAAATGCTTCGCCATGGGGGATTTTTTTGTTCATGCCTTTTGTAAATTTATTGTAAGTGTCCACTGGTGGCCTTGCACTCTGCTAAACATTAAGATATAAAGATACAATATAATACATAGAGTAGGTAGATAAAGATGGAAGAATAGTAAGAAAAAATGGCAGATGCACTTATTCACTGCAACAAATTCCCTCTTTCAATTTCCTCTTTCCACTGCTCTTTCTGTTTCTGAGGGTAAGAGTACTTGGGTGTAGACTGAGGGCCTTACTATACTTGCTAGACTGGCACACAACTACCTGAACAATGTCTCCAGTCCTGCTATTTTCCTGGTTATTTGAAAGATGAAATCTGGCAAACTTTTCTGCCCAGGCTGGCCTCACACCATGGTCCTCAGGATCTCAGCATCCTGAGTAGGTAGGATTATGGACATGAGCCACCATGCCTGACTCACAGCCTTTCTTAAACAGACAGGCTCAATACCATATCTTCTCTCCTTACACTCTGCCTCTCATTGCTAGTCAGATCTCACATGGCACATTAAAACAGTGGGATTATGTGGTTAGAACAGGGACCTATGGATGAGAATTTAGTAATGACCTAGGGTTAACATGTGTTTGCAATAACATCACAGACCTTGGTTTTAATCCTAAAGTTTTGACAGACAGACAAAACAAAAAAAGCTAAAACTGGGAGTGGTGGCACACAGTTGTAATCCTAACATCAGGAGGCTGAGGAAGGAAGATCTAGAATTTGAGGACAGTTGAGGGTCCATAGTGAAAAATCTGATCTTGATGGGGGTTGTTGCTTGAACTGGAAGCTAGCTAACTGGCAATTTAATTAAACTAGTATTATAATTTTCATGGACAATCACTTTTTAAAAATCATTTTATAGCTTAAGTCTGGAAAGGAAAGCATTTTCCCAGACGTCTTCATCTAACTTAACCAGCCAGAGTTGACAATCCTTAGGGGTATTTTGTTGTTGTTCATTTGTTTGTTTTTTTCTTTCCAAGAGAAAGCTCGAATTTTTACAGTGGTGTGTTTTGTTTCCTAATGTTTGCAAATTCTTTTATTGCATTTCTACAAGTGTGCATTCAAGGTGCAGTTTCCTCTTGCTAACTGTGAGAAATGCTGTTTGCCTCAGCTTTAGGGTCTCTAGATTTTCTAGGTCTCTAGGTTTTCTTTTTCCATGTTTTCTAGGTCTGCACTGATGACAGCCAGGGTCTGGGTACCTATTATTCATCATGGCCTCCGATTGTGTACCTTGAAAATATTAAAACTTTCATGAGGTTATGCTTGGTATTTCTATTTCAATTAAGAAGATATATTTTCAAGCAGGAAGAAATGTCACTCAGAGAAAATAAGTGCCTTTTCCCAGGACACACAACTCTTAACTTGGATTCATTCTGGTATTTTAGAGAATGCACCCAAAAAAACATTTTATGATATATACCTTAAAGTTTTCCAGAAAGTATTTCATGGACAGTGACTTTTAAATATATAAGGGCACTTAAGTTGTTCCCAGCTTCCTTTGGGCAATATTAGTTTTAAACTTTTAATTATTGCGTACATTCTGAAAACATGAAATCACTCATTCCTTGTTGTCAACCAATGTCCAAGCTGATGATTTCTAGGTCCTGTGGCTTCTTTCCTTCCTCCAGACAGACAATTCCACCCCCGTCCTAAAATGAAGACCCAACATGATATATGCCCTTTTAACATCATTGGGCAGTTTCAATTGCCGTTATCTTATGGCCAACATAAGCAACATTACAATTGATGGGAATCTACACAAACATACAAATCATGGCTGATTATCAAGGGATATCAGGTTATGACAGAACTAATGTGGAGATCAAGGCATACATATTTACTTTCTTCAATGAACGCTTTAAAATTAAAAATGATTTTCACTTCTTCATGAATGCGTAAAGAGACTTCTGTGCTCACAGTCACACTCACCGAAGCACCACATGCATGGAGTCATGACAGAAATGTGTTCAGGAAAGCACTGATAAATTAATCATGATTAAGTGAAGCCAGAATCTTTCTGTGTGCCATGGAAATAACTGCCAGAATTAATCATGTTTATTTAGCATGATAAGAAATTGTCTAGCCACACATGCAAAGCCAATTTAAAGATCATTTCCAAGGAAATTATTTTTTACAATAATGTGCTTTCTTTCTGCTAAAAATAGAATCACTCAACCTTCACTATATTCAACAGGAAGGATTTATTCTTTGACTTCCAGCAAAAAAAAAGCAGATTACCACAATATAAATAGGTTTAGATTAAGTAAAAGACAATTGCAGATAAATTCTTTCTTGGATGTGTGGTACTAAGGATCAAAGTAAATTCTTATTTTTGTCTCTCCCCACCCCTCATCTGTGATCTGTTGTATATACGACCCTAAAGAAATAGTTAAATGACATTTTCTTCCTTATTGTAAAAGAATTTCTACTTCTCATCTGTCATAGTTTCAAACATGTCAGTAATTACTTTCCTTGACTGAGATTGTTGCTGTGGGATACTATCAAGTTTTATTTCTTAATCACAAATAACTAAACATGACAGACAGATGGATGGTACTCCAGAGTTATTAGATTTGATTACCTAAGCAGCATGAAAGGCACTGTCCTAAG
Organism: Megascapheus bottae; assembly: GCF_031878675.1. Classification (NCBI taxonomy): domain Eukaryota; kingdom Metazoa; phylum Chordata; class Mammalia; order Rodentia; family Geomyidae; genus Megascapheus; species Megascapheus bottae. Next base: position 23,988,267 of record NC_143511.1, read on the forward strand.
CTCGGAACAGCTTTCAGACTGTAAGCACCTGGTGGTGTAATCAGAGACATCTTTGTCAGCCTCCAGTCTCAGGCTACAGACAAATGTGGTTGAGTCCCTCATTTAGCCTTCAGTGAGCAAATAACTCATCCATGACAAATGTCAGTATTTTAAAAGCAGCTGAAAGCCTGTGTGTGCTGAGACAATGCTCCTCATTCATCAAAATTTCATTACCAGAAAGAATCGGGATTCACGTTTTTTTAATACACACTGGAAAAGAAGCAGAATCAGCTGGTAACAGATACCTTAAGTTTGTTAGAAAATTGTGAGTGAAGCAAATGCCAAGAAATAAGTCTTAGGTTCTGGTGGAGTTGGTATTAGATATTGTGAAAAACATTCCAGCAAAGGAACAGTATATATATATATATATATATATATATATATATATATATATATATACTAAAAAGCTAACTGCTTATAGGAAATTTAATTAAAAAGTCCTTAATCATCCTTTGATCAGCTGAAGCAAAGAAATAAGTGGAAATTCAATGAGAGATGAGAAGAAAAATAAGTTGCAGATTTCCAGTTATATAACTACATAGTGCTAACTGAGATATAGGAAATGTTTATTTCTCTGTAGTATACATCAAGATGATCAAAGATGGGAAAATTTACCAGAAAAATAGATATTTGAGATGCCAAGGAGCTGTCTGTATTTCTTGGAGCAAATCAATCTGTATAAGGATTAGAAATATTTTCTCCTATTATTTCAGAAATTCCCAATAGAATTGAAGGACATCATAGGCCTATCATTTGTCCCTAGAAGATCTTCAGAAAGAAGTAATTTTTGATGGTCTGTGCTCCATAAGATTTATACATAATTGGAATATCAAGTAAAGAATGAAGAAATGGATTTTCAAGCATGCTGACTTCAAGTGTCCAGTTTAGTTTTGTTATTGCTATAAAGTGGAAAGATGTTTTATTTTGTTGTTTTTTTCCCAGTCCTGGGGCTTGAATTCAGGGCCTGAGCACTGTCCTTGGGCTTTCTCAAGGCTAGTGCTCTACCACTTGAGCCACAGCACCACTTCCAGCTTTTTCTAAAAATGTGGTACCAAGAAATCAAACCTGAGTCTTCATGCATACTAGGCAAGCACTCTTACTACTAGGCCAAACTCCCAGCCCCTCCCCCAAAAAGAATATTTAAATATATAGATATATAGATACATATATCATATTCAAATTCCACAGGCTAAAGCTGCTGCAATTATTTAGGGAAATATAATAGAAAATAAATAGCTTATAGTTTACTATATAATCTCCTCATATCTCATTTATGAAGGGAAAATGAAACGCTGAGTTTAGGAGAAAAAAAACTAATGTTTAGGGAAGAGAGTATGGGAAAAGAAGGTCGTATTGATGTAAATTAGCCAATCTGTTCTCTACAGTGATTAAATTTGCTTAGACTTGCTCATTTCCCAACATATGGAGAAAGAATATCTTTGAACATGAAAGCATCCAAAAAAAAGTGTAGCTGGGTAATCCATGAGTACCAACAATCCTTTACAAGAAAGTACTTACAATTTTAGAGTCTAAATGCCCAGTAAAGATTTGAAAGGTTTCTATTCACTACATTTCTCTGAAATTTGCTTAGCTTACCCTTTCTTTTTTTGATAGAAAATATTCAGTATAAGTGTGTGGCTATCAAACAGAAGCATACCTGAAAATCACCCTGGATAGTTTTAGGATATCCAGGCTCATATATGTGTGTATGATTTTGGTGAGCCTGGAGGGGGCAAAAGAATCAGTGGAAACCACAACCCATTGTGATTCTGAGGAAAGTAATCTATAGGCCCTGTTTTCAGAAACTACTAAATTTTATTTTTAAAAAATAATAAATTTCTCTTTATATTTCTCTGATGTTAGTTTCCATGCCTCTGTGTATTCTCTCCTCACAAGTGATTTTCCTGTTATCCACCAACATTTTGTATCCTCTGCCACACTTGCTCTTAGAAATTAAATTGATTTGGAAAAAATGTATTTAATATCAATTTCCTTGTTTCTTTCTCCCAGCTGTGCCTGGTTCACACATCTGTCTACCTTGGAAATTCTTCCAAAAAGCACAAGCTGTACCATAAAAAATATGCATATTTGGCAAGATTGGCAAATTTAAGTTCTTACTATATTATTTATGTGGATTTCTTTTTCATATTTTTATTGTAATTAATAGAAGGGTTACATGCTATTTGCCAGATATGAGGTACATTAATTCACATATATTGATACCCTTTCACATGTCTTGATCCCCATTTCCCTCCCCCTCACCCCCACTATTCTTGAGAGCATTACATTCATGTATTTCCTTCTTTCCTTTGCAACTGTACAATCTAGTCGAGTTTAAAGCATGATTCTTTGAAACAGTCCTGTGAAGCCATCAGCCACACTGCTGTAGCAGCAGTCATGGCTAATGCCTGGCACTCAACTTTTCATATGCCTGTTACTTTTTTTAAGCCTCTGAGTGTTCTTCTCAAGTAAAATTAGAGTCAAAATATGGTTTCCTATTATTGAAACAAGGGTAGAGGACCTGACCCTATTGTTTTCAAACTTCAAATTACCCAGAGAATTTTTTGGTATATGTGCTAGTGCTGAGACTTGAACTCTAGATCTGGGTACTGTTGCTGAGCTGTTGTATTAAAGGCTAGTGATCTATTTATTACTTGAGCTTTCCATTTTTTCTAAAACTCAGATGAACTGTTTTCTCTACTGCTGTTAAATACGTTCTGTTGCCTTACTGTGAGATGGACAAATGCATTTCTTTGATCATTTCATTTCCAGAGAGTGGGGGGAAAAGAGAGGGGGAGAGAGAACGAGAGAAAAGTTGAGAGTTAGGGAGAAAGGTTGAGAGAGAGGGAGAGAAAGAAAGAAAAAGAGAAGAAGAAAGAAAGAGAAAAAGAAAGAAAAGAAAAAAGAAAGAAAGAGACAAAAAGAAAGAAAGAAAAGAAAAAAGAAAGAAAGAACGGAAGAAAAAGAAAGAAAGAAAAAGAATAAAAGAAAAAGAAAAAGAAAAAAAGAAAAAGAGAAAAAGAAAGGAAGAAAGAAAGAAGGAAAAAAAGAAAGAAAGGAAGGAAGGAAGAAAGGAAGGAAGGAAGGAAGGAAGGAAGGAAGGAAGGAAGGAAGGAAGGAAGGAAGGAAGAGCAATAGAATGTCTTTATGTTTCCTCCTCCGCCTTTTGAGGAACTCAATTCTGAACTAACCTGGCTGGCATTGGGTCCTGCAACTGCTGTAAGTACAGTGAATTCATATGGCCTCCACTTCTCAGCAGTGCCATTTTTAACTGTCATGTTTGGGACATCCCTAACAGATTTTTCTGTGATTCCTCATGCAATTTTCAGATAATGATCTTAGCCTTATGTGCACTTCTGTACTATATATAGCCTTGTACACACTTGCTGTACACCCTTCTTCTATGAGAAATATAAAAAGTAATATATTAAAGTAAGACTCCAGGCATAACCGAAATCTATACTTTTATCTAGGAAAGCTTCCATTCTGTTTCAATAAAATTTTTCTTTATAACTGTATTACTGGACAAACTGTCCTAGAGCTGGCATATCTGCTTGTTACATGTTAGGAGGACACTTAGTGCAAAGCAAGAATCCTCTTAAGCACAAACCCCTAAATATCTTGAGTAAGCGGTAAATAAATTATCCCTATTAACCCACAGAATCTACAATCCAGCATCTTGAAAACAGACTTAGAACACGGAATCCAAGAAAGATGTGATTTTTGTTTCCATGACTTGTTACTATTTATTAAGGTTTTTACTATGTATGACACAGGAATGACAAACCACATTTATCTTGAGTGCCAACTCAAAGCACTGGGTGTTGGAATGTGCTGAGTATGACTGGGGCCACATCTGGACTGAAGCCACATCTGGACTTGGAGGAAACAGTGCATTCACAAAGGGAGATTGACAAAACCCAAAGAGGCAAAGAAAGGAGTCAAAGTTAATACCCTGAATGTTTACTCCTACATGAAAATCTACATTAAAAAATCTCAGATACTCATATATCTGCAAGACTGCCAGACAGCAATCAAGTAGTAAAACATTCATGATAAAGGGAACAGTTGACTTTGATCAATACTCTAAAACACATCCAGTACAGAAACTACCTGATAACGTAAGATTTTCCACACATGCAAAGCACACAGGAGATGAAGGACAAAAACTTTGGCTATGGGATACTACTTAGATCTGCTGAGGGACAAGTAAACCTCCAAAAATGCTAATGAATAGTCCATATAAAGTAATATTTTTTTAAAATGAAGCAGAACTAATCGCAGTATATGTAGCAAAAATAAAGTTTACCCCAACATCTCATGGCAATACTTGAGTTAAAAGGAATCATTTGACAGTCTACTTAGAGATTGTAAATTTATTCTTCTTTCTTCCCACAATTCCGACCCTCTCTTCCAACTGCACACTTACTTGAAGCTTTGGAATGATTGTGTTAGGGTTCCTGTAGTCAGATTTGGACTTATATTAGTTCACAGATTCTATGAGTTTGCTATGATGATTATCCCTGTCTTATAAATGAGGACACTGAGGGCAGAAAAGTTATGTCATTTACTAAAATAAGGCAACCTCATTTTAGCTGGAAATTTGGTCCCCCTGGGCAGAGGAAGGCTGCCTCTCAGTATGTGTACCATACTGCTTCCTAGGAAGCTGAGACACAATAAATGCACTATCTGCAGGAGGGGAAGTTATTTTGCTTGCCCCTGAGCCAAGTTATTCCAGACATCAGAGGAGACACCATCCAGCTCCCATCTCCTCTCAACATGCTAGTTAACGTCTCTGAATAACTGGTGAACCAACCTTGAAGGCATAGCCGTTGATGACGTATCTGTATTTTGCCTGCCCAGCAATTCTACACATCTTGGTTCTAGCTTTGATTTTGGCTTTTATGCAGGACCTAAAACAAAAACTAAAACAAAAAAAGAAAAAATCTTGCCTGTCCTTCCTTGTCTGGCTATGGGCAATAGTCACTGATGGGATTTCACTTGGCATGAACGCAAAGGATGTGCTTGCCTTAAAATTTTGGCAGGAAAATCTGCCTGGCAGTCCCTGCATTCCTTGGCAATGTTTTACTTTCTACTCCTGGGTATATTTATAACCTAAGGCAAAGAAAAGAAGAGAAATTACATAGAAAGCACTGCTCAGGATTTTATAGCTAAATGTCTTGCTAGTCCCAGCCCAGGGAAGTGTTTGGTAACCCTGACAACCACAGTATCAGCACTACCCAAATAGACTTTTCTGTGAGGATACAATCCACATCTGTGCTTTCCCACAAAATTGAATTTTATTTTATTATAATTAAATTTAAATGTCTTCATATGGACAATGCCTATCACATTGGAGAGCCCAACTCTTGTATTTTTAAAATTGGTTTTGCCCCACACTGGAAACACTTTAATGGCCGACTGATATATCTCTAATGTTTTATTTGACATTACTGCTTTTGCATGGTAATAACATTTTTGTCATCCAATACTGTATATTCCAGTCATTTGACAAAGATTTTTTAACCAAAAGATAAAAATTCCTGCCTTTGTGGGACTTACACTCTAGCAAAGTTAGATCATAAATAAAAATAAAAGCAGAGTATTGGTGGCTCATGCCTGTAATCCTAACTTCTCAAGAGGCTGAAACCTTAGCATAGCTGTTTGAAGCCAGCCTGGGTAGAAAAGGCTGTGAGATGCTTATCTCAAATGCTCATCTGCAGTGCAAAAGCTAAGGGACAGAGCCCAGGCCCTGATTTCAAGTTAGAGTATTGGCACACACACACACACACACACACACACACACACACACCATACATCTTAGAAAGTGAGATAGTGCAGGAAATGATAGAGTTCAGAGGAAGGGAATCAATAGGAAATGACTTCTGACTTCAGTATCTTGATTAGCACTTAGTGAAGATGAGAAGTCGTAAGTAACACTGTCTATGCAGCACAAAAGTTGACTATGTCATTAAGTTTCTTAGAGTAGCCCATTTTGTGAAGTGCATTATGGAAAATGTATAGCATAAAGTTTGTCTTAAAATACAGAGTATCTGGGCTGGAAGTTTGGTCTAGTGGTAGAATGCTTGCCTAGCATGCATGAAGACCCAGGTTCAATTCCTCAGTACCACATACTTAGAAAACAGGTGAAAGTGGTGCTGAGGCTCAAGTGGTAGAGTTCTAGCCTTGAGAAAGTCCAAGGACACTGCTCAGGCCCTCAGCTCAATCCCAGGACTAGCAAAAATAAAAATATTGAGTATCTTGTTTACCATTACCAACCCCTATCACACTGCCAGCTTACGTTTCCTTTATAACATTCCTGCTTTCTGTTTAACCATAGCTGAATTGGGAGTTTAGAGTGAGTGATGGGGCAGGGAGAGGGGAGAGGAGTAAAGAGGAAATTGGAAAAGATAACAGAGCCCTAGTGACTCTTCTCTGTAATCAGATGCCTTGTAGTGTCTGGTTCCGGGAAATCAAACCCCGGGCTTCGTGCATGCTCGGTGAGCACGCTAACACTAGGCCACACTTCTGGCTCTGCCTACCATCTTTTAATACACCCCCTTGGAACTTTCCCTTAAATAGAAGGCAACTTCCATGTAGATTTGCCTGCAATCATCAAGGGGGAGCAGTGGAACCCAATCCATGCATTTCCAGTTATTCAGCCCAGGTACCAAACTTAGAATGAAGAAAACTGCCTTAAGCATAAAAGCCTCAGTCAATAGTTTGATAACCCATGGGCCTCACTGTAGGTGATCTGGTCATGACCACTGTGCCTGATGACCCACAAAAATCATACAAGAAAAAAAATCACATAATAAGTAAATGTGGTTTGTAAACTATGACATTTCTGGAATATATAACCTGCAACTCTGAGTTACTTGATTCTATAGCTGAATATATTCCATCTCTCCTGGCCTCCATAACATAATGTCTAGCACATATTAGGCATCAGTATGGTTTGCTAAATGATTTACTAAAGTAAATATTTAGACTCTTTTATAATTAAGTTTCTCTAATTGTATGCATTTCCATTTGCTTCTTATTGGAAATTTTTGTATTTTAAAATTTTATTTATTCATGTAGTACTGAGGAATCACACTCAGGGCTTCATGCATGTTAGGCAAGCACTCTGCCACTAAGCCACATTCCCAGTTCTCCATTTCTTAAATGTAAGAATTAGTGGTCTTTGACTTAAGTAGAAGAGTCATCTCTCAAGTGACTGCATCTTCCAGTAGGAGAGCCTTGCATCATACACAAAGACCCCCAAAACAGATCATGCTACATATTAAAAAATAGAAGAGGGCATAAGTAATTCTCTTGTAAAGAGCATCATAGCCTCTGGATAACAGCAATGGTTGCATAGGATTTTCTATCTGCCAAGCACTTTTCTAAATTCTTCACATAGGCAACCTCATTTAACCTTCCCAAGACTATTAAATACTGTAATTTCTATGCTTTATGTGTATGTTGGGAGGGAGCAACATATAGATTAGTTAACTGGCACAAGACCTCATAGTAGCTGTTAAATTCAGCTAGTCAGACCCTTTGTTCTTACTAACCAAATGTTGCCTTGATTCTCCCGGAAAGAATCCTTGTAGCTAAACGTTATGGCATCTGACAGGAAGTAGTAACTTTTACCAAGAGGAGGAAGATGGTGACAGGAAGGAAAAGATTGTTGAAAAAAGGGACTTCAGTCAAGGCATACAACTTTTTGTGCCCTTTAGGTGACACTAGCAATTTGCTTTTGTTTCAAACAAATGATAAAGTTTCACTTTTCTTTAAAGAATCAGAGATTCTGTGTGACTTGATGTCTTTTTCAACATCAGATTATGGTGTTAACAGGGTTTTAATGTATGTAAGTAAGGCTTATCTCATATTATGGGTGGAGAGAGCCTATGTGGGGTCTTTGCAAGGACTCCTCTCAAAGTTCGTTAATTAACCTAAGAAAGCTCCTAGAATCTTATTGAATTTAAAATGCAATTTTTTAATTTTCAATTCTAGGAACAATAAAAAAGAACCTTGATATTTCAGATAATTAGATTTATTGTAAGAATAGTATTTCTACATGTGGGATGCTTTGCCAGCATTTGAATAGAATATTAATTGGAAAGTGTGGGTTTTCTTGGTTTTCCTGAGCCCTCAGTACACATTGACTGATTTTTAAATTACTCTGTGACTCCTCTAAAAAAACTCCAGATCCTAGGTGCAGCATTTAAATGGAGGCAGAAATGCCATAGATAGATTTTGTTTGCGTAAATTAGTATATTTCCTATCACAAAACCCTCTAAATTGAGATGCACCAAAATAATGCTGATACATATGGGGCCACAAATTAACCATTTCCATAAATACTATCGCTTTGTCAAGGATCCAATCCTAAATTGAAATATCATATACTATGACCATGTTTTACTGTCAATAAATTTTTGAATCACTATTCTAATGCCATAAAAAGAAATCTAACATGAATGTATCTCTAAATTTGTTGATGTTTAAGTATCAGTCAAACTAAATTCTGCTATGTTTATAGAGAGGGGGAAAAGCACAACAAAGAACTACTAAGATAGGAATTTGAAAGAAAGTCATGATCCCCAAATCCTAAGAAATCTGGCTGCAAAAATAAGAGTCTTTAGGGGAAGATATAGCAGGCTTTTGTAGCAAAAGATAAACATTCAGTACCATATAACATAAGAAAGAAAAAAATATTGGGATGGGGAGGTAGGAATTTAGAAGAAAACAATCTACAAGCTACTAAATGTTATTAATCACTATCCTCATTTGCAAGTTTCTCATTATTTTCCCTAAATTTGATTTTCCCTAAATTTGATTTTCCCATTTTCTTCAGTAGTTTCTCATAAATAGACATAGATATACACAAACATACACACACATATATATGTATGTACACATATATGAAGGAATACCATTTGTCTACATCAAGTGGAGCTTAGTGTTATACCTGCAATGAAGAAAGTTAATAAATTGAAAGACAGAATACATAGGAAAAGTAGACAATGAGGACAAATCTGAAGTCAGTTAACTCAGCTCAGACACTGAGTCATCAAGGTATGTGAACAGCACAAATCACTAAGCCTCCTTCAGTCCATTTCCTATTGTGCAAAAAGGAATTCATACCCATTTGCTTCGAAGACTGTTAAGAGAATATCCCCAGAGCCCACTGTGTGTGGAAAATTGTATCATATTCCAGACACATGTAGTATTACATGAGCTCTTATTCTTAAAGGTGTTATTAAACTTCTGTTAAAGGCATGAGATCTAATATCTGTCATTTGATTGTTAAGAGGGAAGATCTGCAAACACTGGAAAGCTCCAAAAGGCAGAACAGCACTGGATACCATTTCCTCTTGATTCTGCTGAAGGATGGAGAAGACCTGACGTAGGAATGGACGGCAGTGACTAGATGCTTAATAGGCATAATGAAATGCTTTCAATAAACCAAATCACTTTTGCTTTCAATAGACCAAATCACTTTTGTTTCACTTAAAACCATTTCTGTTCCATCATAAGAGGTATCCCCTTTAGACATAGCAATCTACTTCTCGCATTCCAAACTTCTTGCTGCCAAATGGTTTAGCCAAAGCCACAACTTTTGTCACTGTTGAAATTGAGACTCAAAAATATCAAACTCTTTCAGCTCTGCTAAGCAAGTGAAAACCACAAATAGGTAAATTGCACATCATTTCTTGATTTTTGCAAAGTGGCAGATTGGATGAAAGTGACACACCAATCTCTCAAACAGTTAATGACCTCAGGGAATTCAGATTTCATTACAGTTGGTTGGCAATGGAAAACAAATTTTGAGTTGTTATAAAAATTAAACACCTGCAGATGAATGATTAGACCTATCAAGTGGCTAATCAGAAGCCCTTCTGTTGTTAGTCATGTACAACATTTATACACACTTGCTATTGCAGACCCCTCTAGACTCTCCCACATGGGCTACTTATCAAGTAGACATATGCCTGGGTAAAGGTGTTCAGATCTTGATTCCTAAGAAAGATAACTAGTAACACAAATTCGATTGGGCCATGTTCCTGCTTAAATCATTCATTAGTGTTTCATTTCTTTGGAGACATGACCCCAGACCTTACAGACAGAAATGGCTTATTCCTGTAAATCCAATACTTAAGTGGATGAAGCAAGAGGTTTAAATGTTCAAGGCCAACGTAGGCTATATCAAGACCTGTGGAAGAAGGGAAGAGAAGAAACAATGGAAAGAAGGGAGAGAAAAAGGAAGAAACAAAGGAAAATCTCCAATTCAATCTCCAAAGTTCCCAAGGATCCTGGCTCTGATGAACTTCTCTGTAAACCTAGTCTTGTCTTCTGCTTCCATTAGCTCTCCTTGTTAGTCTTTCCATCTTAACAAATACCTGAGCAAAATGGGTGGCATTGATCAAGATTCATTGGAATCACACTCTGACATGTTCAATTGGAACTCTTTGTACAACTACGTTAAAAAGTTTTTAAAACAATAAAAAAATTATTTTAACTCAGTTTTAGCGACATCAGTCTCTGACTAGTTGACTGTGATATTTTGGATCTGTAGTGAGACATTATGGCAGGATCGTGAGGCAATGCAAAATTGTTCACTTTGCAGATGGAACAAGAAAAAAGTGAAGAGAACAAATGTGGCCTGAGTCCCATCATCTCCCTTGAAAGCACATCACCAATGATTTTAAATCTCTCACTAGAAAACACATTTTTTTACTACAAGCAAGGGGCCAAATCTTTACCATGGAGGCCTGTGAGGAATAGTCAGAACCTTTGTATGTTCCCCAAATTAGGTCTCTTTATGCTATTTTATCTCTCATTACCCTGGCTCTCACACTATCTCAGTGCTAATGTTCATTCACTATTCAGGGTTCTTCAGTACTTCTTCAGAGGATCCACTAAATTATCTATTACAGGCTTTCCTACTTCTCTACCACTGACAGTCAGAGCTGAACTCTCACGCATGTTTTCCATGTAACTGATTGAACATTGGCAATGGATGTATCCCTGCAAAATGCCACAGTGTCTGGCACAAAGTAGACATTTACATGGACCAGTCATGTGAATGTCCGTTCACACTGGTTAGATGGATGACTGCATGGCCACAGCAAAGCCTGTGAAGTAAATGTGATAATCTTGACAGATTTATTATCCCTTTGTCTCAACCTTATCAAGGCCACTCTCTTTTCCTAAAAGTGTACATTGTTGATTCAAATCTCCCCTGAGGAGGAGGACAGGAGATGTAACCCAGCCCTCTATCCAAATTAGTGAATTTCATGATCCATGATACAGTTCTGTCGAGGGGAATGTCACCCTTTTGAACATAGCATCCAATCTAGTGGGTTCGGGGAAACCCCATGCTTTAAAACTCCCATCTTCCTTTCCTTGCATCAAGAAAATTTGTCTTGCTTTTACATTGAAGGAAAGATTCCCAAACTAACTAGTGGTGGTATGGCTCAAATGGTAGAGCTCTAGCCTTGAGAAAGCCCAAGGACAGTGCTTAGGTCCTGACTTAAAGCCCCAAGACTGGCGAAAAAGAAAGGAGAGGCAATTTGATGGAGACCTAGGATCTGGTTCTGGTTCTGGCTCTGGCTCTGGCTCTGCCATTTATTTGCTCTAAGATCCCAAGCATTTGACCCTTTTTCAATAAAATGTCCTGCCTGTGAAATTATAGAAAGATATTTGGGTTACCATTAGCACCAAAGAATTTACCATTTTATCTAGGAATTGCTGCTGCTTCAGCAATGAAAGCAATGGGTGTGTAGAAAAATATTAGTCAAATTATAGTCATTTTGCCACTGCTCCTTGAGAGCAATTTTATCCTCCTGAGTTTGGACAGTCTCTGTTAATAAAGAGTTCTCATATGCTGTCATTTGATGACTAATGAAAGAGCCTCTTCTCACCAGGCTGGTAAAAGGAGTTAAAAATTAGCTGTGATTGATCCATGTTCAAGACAACATAATTGTGCGTTGACTGCATACGATGCATCCCCCCTTTATTTTTCTCTAGAATGAAAAATGCTTTTAATAAAGTAGCCAATATGATACTTCCTAAGGGTCAAACTTCTCTGTAACAGAGTAAAACCTTGACATAAATAATGAGGACTAACTACCTAGAATTTTAGAATAAACTTAACTCCTACTTCTGTTGAGTAATGTTGAGATGTAACCTTTTCTCCCACAAATAGAGGTAACATTATAATTTATAGGGAAATTATACAGTATCTTATGAAGGTATAGATGATTAATTCAAGGCATTTTTTTGGTGCTGGTCCTGAGATTTGACCTTAGGACATATGCACTGTCCTTGAGCTCCTTTTGCTCAAGGCTAGTGCTCTACAACTTGAGCCATGGCTCCACTTCCAACTTTTCTATGGTTAATTGGCACTGAGAGTTCCCAGACTTTTCCAACTGATCTGACTTCAAACTGTGATCCTGAGATCGCAGCCTCCTCTGATTAGCTAGGATTATAAACGTGAGCTATCATCATCCAGCAAGGCATTTTTGGTCACGCAATTTTAGGAAGAAAGTGTTACAGGTCATACATAAAAAAGAACAAAGAGTAATGGCAACAAATGAAACCTAAATCAATCTACTTACTCTACTTGGTTAGGTTTTGAGACATTTAAATGGATTCATTTTCAACAGTACATCTCTTGAAATTATCAGTCAAAATAACTATTATGAGAAAAATACAAAAAGAACTATGTCCTATTTCAAACAAATCCTCAATGCTTTTCTGTGTCCTATATTATTTCTATTCCACAGTAGTCTTGTTTCCAAATAATAGAAAGGATTTTGAATGTATCACAACAAAGAAATGACAAACAAGTATCTGAGCAGTTGCATTCACTGAATACTTTGATTTCACAGTGTATCATGAGTTGAAACAGCACAGTGTTTTCCACAACTGTGTAAAGTAATGTGTCAGTCAAAGTTAAACCAAAAGTAATGTCCTAGGGTTGACCTGTTTAACCTTGGTCTTCATTGCAGGCTTATCAATGAATCTTTGAGGGACCAGTTATTAGTGACTATACAGAAGACTTTCACGTACACTCGAACACAAGCTCAGCACCTGTTTATCATCCTCATGGAGTGCATGAAGAAGAAGGAACTGGTATGTAAGTCTCTGGGTCACAGCTCCCCTCCACATTCCCTAATGTGTTCTTCTGTTTCACCTCATTTTCTCTTTCTGGCTAAGCATTTACAAAACACCCGCAAGCTCCATTGGCTCCAGTAGTTTATTCCCCTAAATAGCTGGGTAAGGTTTTTTTTTTCTGTCTTGATTCTAATGAAGTGTTTTCAGCAGGGTGTTGGAGTCCATCTGAGTGCTTCTGATTGTCTCAACCAAATGAGCTGAAGAGGAAAAAAAAATAAGAGGTTTCCTCTTGGCAAATGCCCCAGTAAATCTTCTCTTTGGTTTCAGCCTTCACTCTGCTTATGAATCATGAATCATGAATGTGCTTTGTGGGCTCATCTATACAGATGGAAAAATGGAGACACGGACCCTAAAATTACTCAAAACCTCTATATGATTTCTGAAGTGCCCGACAGTAGCTACTAAAACATTTCCTACATCAGAGCAACACGTCTTAGAAATGTGCTGTAATAAGGGAACTCTGTTGGGTAAACAGAAATAATATTTATTTGGCACTGATATATGCCAGCCAGAGTGCTAAGTTTTTCTGTTATTCCATGCCTTTGCAACTGTCATGAAGAGAGGCACAATTATTACCGTCATCTTATATGTGAGAAAATGCAAACTCACTGGGGTAGCAAATAAGAATTGGGGCTTGTGGTGGCTAATTTCTTTGAGAAATATTTTTATTCAGAAATTGTCTCACTGAAGCCAGTATGGTGAGTTGACCACTCTGGGTGAATTCCTGTCAAGCCTCAGCAAGCAGAGATATTTTCCTAGGTCAGTTGAGCCCAGCTAGTGAAAGAATTGTTAAACATTTAGATAAAGAATTGATTAGATTAAGCATGAGCCTCTCCAGAGAGCACCCAACTAGTCTTTGTGAGCCTTCTAGAAGTTTCCCATTGGGCTGGAATGAGAGGAATTGAGAAACAGCCAACTCTAATCCTTGAATGTCTATAGCTTGACTATCATATGAAGATAGAGGCAAAACAAGCACTGCAGAATAAATGATGCTGTCATCCCAAATGTGACACTAATGTAGCTGGCTCTCAGCTTATCATGCTTTGTTCATCTAAGAAAGCATCTCTAGGGCTGGGAATGTGGATTAGTGGTAGAATGCTTGCCTAGTACACATGAAGCCCTGAGTTTGATTCTTCAGTACCACACAAACAGAAAAAAAACTGGAAGTGGTGCTGTGGCTCAGGTGGTAAAATGCTATCTTTGAGCAAAAGAAGCCCAGGGACAATGCCCAGGTCTTCAGTTCAAGCCCCAGAACTGGTTTAAAAAAAAGTATCTAAAACTTGAGCTTCCACAAGCCACAGGAGGGATTTTTCTCCCAAGTTCTGATGATTTGCCAAAGTTGAGGCCATAGTGAAGATACCTTACTGGAACTGCAAATCTCAGCAGCTTTGCTAATTTCCTGGAAATGCACTTCTAATAAACTCCCAGGAACCACTTGGAGGTCATAAAACCAAATGAGGCTGAATAAACTTCTCTGGGCATTTCACAGGATGGTTCTGCAGGATTCTGCCTTGTGGTTGTCATGTGGCTTAATCATGGCCCCTGCAGAAAAGGTCAGCTGCATTTTAATGTGAGTTAAGAAATATAAAGTACTGTATTCCTAGCTGCAGGCTAAGGAAACCTATTCTGAGTAAGCAACAAGTTATCACCTCTTCCCATCTGGACAGAAATGTTAGAAACTGTTTCAAGTCATAATTAAAATGAAAACACTTTGCATTTCTGAGGAACCGTGTCCACAGACAGCACTAGATGCTTTACAAATGAGATGGACTCCAGGTACCAGCTTCTCTTTTTACAACAGCATTACCTCCCTTAGAGCAGACAAGTGGTCAGAAGAGCTATTCAGACTGTGTTACTGAAGAGTGTCTGTTTAGTGGGCTGCAGAGCCTATAGCCTGAAACACAGAAGCACTGAGTGGGAATTTCTCTGTTTTTGTACCCTTCGGGATTTCTTTGATTTTCTTTAGAAACATGGTCTATACTGTTACTGTCTTGAGGTCAATCTAACCATTTCCAGATTCAGCTAAGGAGTATTTATTTTATGACTGGTGTTGACATCTTTTTTTTTCTTCAGCATCCATTTAATACACATAGTGAAGCTCTTGCAAAGTAAATACCCAATTGCTTTGAAAAATACAGGCATAGGGAGCAGTGTAGTCTCCTGGGAAACATATTTTTCTGGGTCCTACATGGTTGTAAATGAGCTAGCTGATCATGACATCATCATCCTGTTATTCCCTACTTGCTTCCTGTAGGTATGTAAGTCTTGAGGCATTTCATTTCTCTGCTTAATCAAAGCCAGTTGACTGTTTTGGGTTTTTTTTTTCCAGCCTGGTGTTTTATTAACACTTACGCTACATCTCCACTTCTAAATGAAACTTTCACAGACTTTTTTGTTTGCCAGGCTGGCTTTGAACTGAGATCCAAAGATCTCTGACTCCTGAATAGCTAGGTTCATAGACAGCATCTGGCGAGACTTTTTGTCTTCTGAGAAACCAATGTTCTCCCGTGAAACCAACCTGTGACCTCATTCCATTTATGTCTTTGCATAGAAGAATTTTTTCTTAAACAAGATAAAGTAATGGCATTCGCTGGGAGGTGGATCAAGCTAGAGTGAATCGTGTTGAGTGAGATAAGTCAAGACCAAAGGAACAAAAGGCATATGGAATCCTTAATATGTGGATCCAAACAGTACAAGGGTGATGACTCATATCTGGGTACCCAATATTAAGGACATGGTCTTGGAGATATAAATATTACTACATAGACATAAAAATGTATGATGGGCTATATACTCTATAATGTTTTATTACAGAGACTTATGTATCTATGACATACAAACCCTCAGCTTAATTTTAATTATGTTCAAAAATCTAAGTGCCAGTGATTATATATAGAGATTCCCTTCTTGAATACTTGTTTGTTAAACATGACTCTGGAAATATGATATAAAAATCTAGGTTAATAAATTCTTTAATTAAAAAAAGAGGGCCAACTGACCATGTACCCCATGGGGCAACTTTTTATGTGTAGAAACCACAAAACTTCTTCCTTCTGGAAGGTACTGCCAAGTCCTCTTTTTCAATGACTTCCTCCCAGAATTCCTGCTTCCTGAATTCCTCCAGAGCCTCTGCTATTATCACTGCAAACCTACCAGCCCCATACTGGGACAAGCTCACTGGTAGATAAGGACTGATAGACTCATTGTTGTATATACCTTGCTACTTGGTGGCTCTCAAGAAATTATAGTGGCCCATAGCGGTAACCCAGACCCTTGTTCATGACCTTCCTTGTCTAGGCTGATAAACAATAAACACCTTGTTCTTCTGTGCTAGATGCTTAAACTCCTAAGAGTTTATTTTGTTCTATTTGTACTCCTCAGTTTCATCACTGCTGTGGCCAAATATTCCATAGAAATAATTGAGAGGAGGAAAGATTTAATTTGACCCACAATGTCAGAGGATTTGATTCATAGTTGCCTGGTCTCATATGCAAAATATGGCAACAGAAACTTGTGGGAGAGGATATTGTTCCCCTCATGGCAGATAGAAAGCATTGATGGGGGGGAGTGTGACTAGGTGTGATCTGCATTGTGGCACTCCCACACCTACTTCCTCCAACTTACCTTCCAAAGTTTTACCATCTCCCAAATAGTGCCATCAACTGGGGAAACAAGCGTTCAAAGCATGTGCATCTAGAGAACATTTCCTATTCAAACAATTTAGGATGGTTGATCTTTTCCATTGTTCCTCACCCAGGCTTGGGCAATGTTTCTCTGGTGTGAGTGGATGCCGCTCCTAATCCAAACCTTGACAGTCCATTCCTCCCTCCAAAGCTTTCCCTGCACCTGTTCTACCACTTCATTAACACTAAATCTGAACTTGGATTCCAAGCTTCTCCCTACCTCAGTCTCCTGAGGTCAAACACCCCAGAAACCTATGTGGGAACACATTTAAAAGTGTAGTTTCATTACCTTATGCCTTGAGGATCCATATTTCTATTCTTCCTCACCTGACTTCTCACCCACCTCTATTTCTCTGCTCTGGGTACCTGCTTCTTTGTATCACCCTCAAAGCTGGGCCCTTTGGTTCAAATCCACCTATGACTTCAATAATGTTTTGAAATCCTTGTGTTCATCCTTACTTAACAGTCCTCTCTGTTCCTTACGAACCTCTTTATATTCTTTTCAACTTCCCCTCATTATTTTTATTTACTCTTTTTACCTTTTTAGTTTACTTTTAAATTATTTCCAAGTAGTTGTACAAAGGATTTCAATTTGAAATCTTGATTAATGTCACCCCTTTTATCATTCTCTCCCATCCCTCCCAACCCCATCTATCCCTTCAATCTTATATTTTAAATGTTTATCTTTTGCTAGTTAACTTCTTCCAGTGTAGGAATGTAGGGGATGTTTATGCATTATATTTGCAGTTAACCCCAATTTTTAAGTCTAATATAAATTCACTGACATTTTTGCTTTGTTATTTTGACTCTAATATCAAAAGGATATGTTTCTATATTTGTCTAAAAATTGATTGAAATTCAACTTTCATATGATATCAGCTACCCATTTAAAGGTATTAAGTCAATCTCCATATGAGTAACTAACTGGTTCTATATCATTTAATAAGTGGTCCATCTTTATGAACCTTCTGGTTTTCTTATTCAATGTAGATTTATAAACTCTGATATATAGTAGAGCAAGTAATCTTCCAATAATCCTTTTAGGATCAGCAATTACATTAGCCCTCTGCTCACACATGAATCTTAAATCAACTGGTTAAACTGCACACACACACACACACACACACACACACACACACACACACACACACACACACACCTGAAAATACATTGAGTCTAAAGATTCAACCTCCCCTTGTTCAACAAAAGACCTGTCTCTGACAACAAAAGAAGGGGCTGTATATCGATGGCTTACAACTGTAATTCTAGCTACTAAGGAGACTGAGATCTGAAGATTGATATTTGAAGTCAGCTTGGGCAGAAATGTCTGTAAGACTTATATCTCTGATTAACCAGCAAAAAAGCCAGAAGTAGAGGTGTGACTGAAGTGGTAGAATGCCAGTCTTGAGGGAAAAACTAGTACCATGGAAAATTATAGCAATTCTCCTTCAACTCCTTTGAAGTTTTCCTGTTAGATATGTTATGATTATACTACTAGGCTCATAAAGCTTTAAAAGTAGTTATATTTCCTATATTTCCTTTCTTTTTTATTGTAGTTCTTGTTTTGTGAGCTATTTTCTGTTACAATTTACTGACCAATTTTTTCCTAACAAGGCTTCTGTGCTTGTCTTTTTTTCCCAACTTTTCTATACCTTGCGTATTACATGATTTTAATGGTATATAGCTTTATTTCTATAACATATTAGAGGCTTTAGTTTTTAGATAGTAAGTTTGCCTATTTACATGTGTCCAGTCATGTTTACATTCAATATCCTTTTAACATTTTATTCCTTCAAAAATACAGTCCCATCTACTGATTCTCTCTTAAGTACTTGACTATTAGACCCCTTTGTGTTTGGTAATATCATATACCTCCTGTTGACTTCCAACAATAACCTCTTTAGAAATTATTCCTAAAATTCTACTTGTGACCCTAACCTTTCTCTCTTAATCTTCATAACTATGATTTAAACTTGCAGTTGAATGTCTCTCTTGGTTACTCCACTGCTCCTTCAAGTTTTACCTGTTCAGAAACAAACAAAATCAATCTTTCTACTACCCTCAAATTCCTTCCAACCCCACACTCCACAATACTCCACTTCACTTCTTGTTTTCTTGGCTCTTTCCTTTCTTTACTCTTTCCTTCTCCTTACTACACAGCCACTCAAACAAATATTGCCAAGTTATTTCCATTTTCTTCAACATCTCTCATCTTTGCCTCCTCTACTTTGATTCCTCTTATTACCATTCTTCTTTGTGTTCACTGGAAACATTGTAATTATTTTACTACCTGCTCTCAGGAATAAAAAAATAACAGAAACTTCTAAGCTTTCTCTATACTGGTCATTTGGAGTTGATTGTGACCTAAACTACTTAATGTAGCTGTTTGAGATCTTCCATGATCTGACTTTTCAGTCCCATCCTATTTCCCTACTGACTTAGATACTTGAAATTCCCTTCCTATTTTCCATCTAAAACTTCTGTCTTTTCTGTTGCCATTTATACTTTGCACAAACTATATGCAGCTGCAATCATCCAATGAAGACATCTCGTAATTACCCACCATGATTATCAACAGAAAAGAACATGAAATAATTTTACACTTGCCTGGTAGTTTATATCTAGTCTGCTCCTTGGGAAAAAGTATTATGCATCACTGCTCACATAGGGTCCCTGACACAATTCATTTTATGTATAACCTCTGGTAGGATTCATGGTTATAATAACCTGGATTAAATAGTAATTATTTTAAATGAGATGTCTGGCAGTGGCAGATAAGACATAAAGGAGAGAGATTTTAATAATTGCCTGTTGAATTTACATCTGGAATAAATGAATTTTGGTCTTTGCATTTCTCTTACACCAATTAAATCTATTTTCTTTTTTTTTTCTTTTTTATATGGTAGGGCTTGAACTCGGTGATTGAGAGCTGGCCCTGAGCTCTTTTGCTCAGGTCGTACACTCTACTACTTTGTGTCATATCCCTGTTTTTAGTTTTCTGATAATTAATTGGAGAAAAGAATCTCATGGACTTTCCTGCCTGGCTGACTTTGAACAGTCATCCTCAGATCTCAGCCTCCTGAGTAGCTAGGGTGACGGATGTGAGCCATCAGTGCCCAACTTCCAATTAAATCTTCAGATGCCAGATTTCCCTCCATAAAGCAAAATATTAAATCTATAATAATACTAGAAGATAAAAATTAAAAGCACTAACAGTTTTGAATATAACATCACTTTCTCCAAAGTGACTTGCTAGTATATCTGTTAGGAAATACAAGGAAAAATATCTGGATTTTATCCTTCTTATCTCAGAGTCTAGAGCATTTTGTAATTTTTAGCCGATTACTTCAGAAATAGCTAAATTGTCACTATTTTTTTACTGTACTTGTAGTTTCCAAAATAAGGTAATCAGCGAATGATTTGCTCTGGATTTGTTTTGTATATAGCATAATAATTAACATACACATGGACTGAGTGAGAAAGGGGAAAGAATAGCTTCAAATAATAACTTGTGATCCAATTAATTTGGTTTTTTATTATAAAGACAGCATACCGAAAGGTTACAGTTACATAGTCAGGTACTGAGCATGTTTCTTTTTGAACGGTGTCATTCCCTCTATCATTTTTTTCATATATTTTTATTGTAATTAATAGAAGGGTTACATGATATTTGCCAGATGGAAGGTACATTGATACCCTTTCTCATGTCTTGGTCCCCATTTCCCTCCCTACCACCCCCACCCCTCATCTTGTTTTCCCCCCTTCCCTATCCAATTTCAAATAACCAAATACAAATATATCTGATATATCATATAACGAAGTGAGATACTGTAACAATATGAGATAACCAAGGGACAGCAAAAGAGATGAGAGATAACATCGTACCTTAAGGACAACAATCATTCATTATATGGCTTTTGTTTCTATATCCTAGAGGTCCTTTCATTTAGCAGAGATCTGCAATAGAGCAAAACCTTGATACATAAGGCCATATAGTATGATGCTAAATGAAAAGTCCCTCTATCATTTTCTTCCAGTGTTTTTTCCCACTCTGCCCCCCCCCCCCGTCCTTCCTATGATGGATTCATTTCCAATATAGTGTCTATTGAGTCCCACCATTTCTGTGCTTCCCTTTCCCCTTCAAATTAATGTTATATTGTAACCTTCTGACTACTTCCTGACTGCTTCATAGCCTTTACAGTATGGTTACATGGCCATCTTATTTAATTCCCTATGGCTTTTTCTCATTTGCAGTGAAGATTTCAAAATCAGGAAGCAAGCATAGCAATGATAGTAGTTAAGTGCATTTCTCCAATCTATCAACTCAAGATGCAGAAGAATGAAAACACACTTATCTTTTTCCTTAAGACTCATCAGTTAAAAGCATGCAAAGGCAACAGTCTGTCTGAGCTGCCAGTTCTGGGCAGTTTATAGGACAACAGAAATTATTTTCCTACATTCAGGAGGCTGGAAAGCCCAAAATAACAATGTCACCTCGATCAGGGCCTAGGGAGGGCCTTGGCATCCATGTTGCCTTGCTGCTGTCCTCCAAAGGTGGAAGCTTGTCAACACAAGCTCTCTAAGTCCTCTGTTATATAGACATCCATCTCATTCCTGAAAATCCAGCCTTCATCCTCTCCTTACTTCCCTATCCCTCACCACCATCACCTTTGTGATTTAGATTCAGAATAAGAGGTTGAGGAGACCAAGATATTCAGATCATAGCAATTACCTGAATACCCACAAGGCAACATGAAGGAAGGTATTTTGGAGACATATGGCACTTGATGTCTATCTTTATTTAGAACAAAATGGGAATCTAACCTGAGAAGCTAAACTCGTGGGTGTGGTTACTGATCTTCTCTGGCAGCTGGAGCTGTAGAACCTTATTATCATGGCACTCTCTCTTATATAGGTATACCAAGGACATAGAAGATGTGCTAATGGAATAGAAAGCAAAGAAAATTTCACCTTTTGCATCCATTTTAGACAACTTCTTTGTGGGTAGTGTTTAATACTGTCAAGCTTTTCCTCACTCTTAAGCTGATTTTCCTATGGATTCCACATAAACCCTCACTTTTAAAAATCTCTTTGATACTTTTTACAGTTTACTTTTTTCTTCCATCATTTCCTCTTCTGTTCTACTTTGTAAAGATATTTAGAAGTCAATTTTTGTTTGGGGTATTTTTTTTAATCTTTGAGTAGTCATACAAAGGATTTGCCTTTTAACAAACAGTTTATGAATACACTATATCTTGATCCATGTCATTTCTCTCAACATTCTCACCCATCCCTCCCCTACCCTTGCCTTCCTAATTTTGTATGAGCTGTGTTGGGTTCTTAATAGCATTCTCTTCCTCTTCTCCTCTTCATTTGTCTACTCTTTCCCTTTGACCCCACCCCTTTTGAGTAGCCACTCCCTGGTGTTTCACTTTGCTGAAATTTAATTTTGCCTTAAAAAAAGTCAGTGCTTAAACTTTTGTCCTTTCATTTGCTATTATGACAACTAATACCATTCATCCAACCTTGCCTAAGTTATTCTAATTCTGCATATTTTCCTGTACCCTGTTAATTAAATATTCTCTTACCAATCCATCTTGTATATTTCAGGGTCTGGCAAATCTTTCTGCCAAGAAGATCGTATTTAAGATTTTACATGGACTCTTCATCCCAGCCAAATTCATCTCCTTGGAATTTTTTTATTTTCTAATTCTTTGCTTTTATCCAAGTTTATAGTATCTCTTTATCCATACCTATCTACCATACTCATATGGTTATATTTTGTATGCAGACATACCCACAAATGAAAAAACAGATACACATATATGTACACACATAGCTGATACATTATCTCCGTTATTTATAACTTTTGTGGTGTTTACTATTTAATTTCTGTTATTGGTGTGTATATCTATCATTTCACATAAGCTATTAAGAATCAAATCTGTTTCATATTCATCATTTAATGAACTTGCCCACACTCACTCATGTCTAATAGTGCTTAATACAACATCATTATATGTAGAAGATACTAAATAAATCTGTTTAATGGATGAGTGAGTCAATGAATAGTGAGATGACTATACATTAATAGAGATGATACATATATAGCAGCCATAAATTTCATTAAAATCTCTACTCACAGAAGCACAGCTCCTAAGGGAGTTATATGGATTTAGTTTATGGACTTATATTTGATTCAAGCCCATCTGCTTAATTCTGTAGAGCTGTAGGAAACTATGAAATCTAATAATCTTGAGGAACCAGCTTTAAAAATGGACAAACTTAGATTCTTATTATGATTCATAATTCCAGTTGCTTACCTTTTATTAATTTCCAATCCTCAGCTTTAAAGCAGAATGAAAATAATACCCTTTTTGGTGGTAAACTGGAGGTCAAAATCTCATGGACTTCCTTACCTGGGTTGGATTCAAACCATAATCATCACATCTCAGCCTTCTAAGTAGCTGCTTTGATTCCTTTTTTTTTGCGGGGGGGGGGTAGGTCATGGATCTTTACCTCAGCCCTGGGCACTGTCTGAGTTCTTTTCCTCAAGACTAGTGCCTTACCAATTTGAGTAAGTGCTACTTCCATTTTCCGGTGATTATGTTGAGGTTAATAAGTTTCATGGGACCTTCTGATCGAGCTGACTTCAAACCAAGACCCTCAGATCTCAGCCTTCTGAATAGCTCTTTTTTCAATCCTAATAAAACAAACATCAATATAACAAAAATTTAAGCCTGCTATAAAGTTTTGCATGTCCTATATTTCCCACCGAATGTAAGGCTAAGAAGTTGCAAGATATTACAGAGCTGTCCATTTTCTGCAGAAGGTTCCTGTGTTGTAGAGATGAGAAAACAAGGCTGTTGTCTGTGGCTTCCAGGTGAGTTACAGAGTACCTAGATTCTACTACAATCCAATGTTGCTTAGTATATTTAGGAGCAACTTTCTATATACCTTCCCATAGATTGATGAATACCAAGCAAGCATGACTTCTAAATGAAGACTTTTCATCTACTTTTGTAGATAGGTATCCTGTATCTGTGAAACAAAGGGCAAGATAGTTCCGCCCGAGAAAAGTACACGTTTATCAAACCCTTGACAGCCTGATCACAAGATGCTCACTGTGGCCTGACAAGCTGAAGACTCAGCAACATGTAGGAGCTACTCGTAAAAACTGCCAGTACCATTTCTGTCCTTGATTTCCAGGACAGCTAAGCACTTCAGCGAAAGATGTACAGCTTCCAGGGAGCACTGAACATTATACTTACAAGTCGTAATTGTTGGATATCATTACAAGTATTCTACAGGTAATGACAAGGAGAGATTAAGGGTGACCTGTCCATGTCAATCCATATTCTGCATTAAATCCCAGTAATCACCAAACAGTAGGAACATGTCAATGCCTTCTTTAAAGAATCACAACAATGGAATGACAAAGCCTTAGAAAGGCCATAGCTAGAGACCTGCTCATTATTCACCATAATAATGATGCAACTGACAGGGAAATGTGATTGCTGCTACTCATCCTACATTTTACGATAACAGCCAGAATTATAGTAATAGTATTGTACCATAACTATCACCTGTCAGTCAGCTTCATACAGTTCCATAGCACATTTCCATGCTATATCTGTACAAATAGAGCTTGAAAATTATAGCAACTAGATCTAACTCACTTAGAAGATACTTTGTGGGGAGTTGTTCTCTGGAATGTCTCCAAATTAGTTCAGTGTCAAAAGATTTAATCCAGAACTTGATGTTAGGAACATTGTCAAAACAAAGGCATAAAACTCTTGATCAAAACAGAATCACAGGTCACCATGAAATAATTATTATTCATTTAAACACACTGACAACCACAATAACAATCAAAAGACTTCAAAGGCAAATACAAAAAGCCACACAGACATAGGGAAAGTTCTTCCACTTCAGTAAAAAGATTCAGTGATCAAAGGTCTCAGTAAAGCCCTATTTCTAATTTAAAATTTTTAATTCTCCAAGAAAACCTTGTTTAAACGCAGCACCAGAGCACAGACAGCAACCAGCATCTGCTAGAAGAGGCAAGGGTATGCTTCAATGTTTCTATCTCTGATCAGTGCCTGGGGTTCATTTAGAGAAGATGTGGGCCTAGACTGTCAAATGTGTATGAATCTTGCTTCTGTAGAAGCAAATTAAACTTCACATATGGTTGTCAAGGAAACAAAAATTATAACATTTACTACAGAGAGTACAGGAGGAACATGGCATGCTTACAGTGTTTTCCAACACACAATGGCTTACTCATACATTTGTGGAGCTTCTCAGACTTTCTAAAGATTAAAATATCACTATTTGAGGTAAACGGATGATGTGGGCCTGGAAATCTATCTGCCCTGCTTCAGAGCCTACATTTGTCATGTGATACACAATCTTGAGTATTACAGGGACAAGTCTCACAAGCCTTAGTTTTGTCCTCCAGAAAGGTGATATCACATGACCCAAATTGTAACCTGAATTACAAGCACTAAAGGAGTCAATATATGCAGAGAATATAGTAAGCAATTAGTGGATAATTTATTAGAAGTAAAAACATTTATATAACATTTTATATTTTGCAAATTATATGTTCAAACCCACCTTACTGAGGTCAGTTTTAATATTTTCACTTTACAGATGGGAACCAAGATTCAGAAAAAAAAAAGTCCAGTGTCATTTAGCTAGTAAGGCATAATTTTAGACTTTAACCAAGAACATCACTGTGGAAGTGTTGAATTGTTTCCAGTTGATGCCATCTTAATTCCATCCTAAATGTTAGATATCAATAAGTTTAGTTGACTTTAAATGGCCGCTTTCTCTTTTATTCCTGAAACAATCTGAACAAATGTTTTCTTTTGTGACAGAGTCTTGATATGTAGCACTTTATCCTCTAACTAAATATGCATCGCAACAATTATCTGCCTGCCTCCTGAGTCCAGACACGCACCACCAAACTTGTTTTCAGAATGACTATTAGATCTTCAGATTCCTAGAAAGAAAAAATTTCCTTGTTATTTTCCTGGAATATCCTCTGCTGCATTGTCACAAGGCTGATATCTGTATGAGGAAATGTAAAGACAGTACACAGATCAGTCTATATTCTCACCAAATGTCCACTGAAATATAAAGGGAATTTGAAAGGAATGCCACATATCCAATTCCTTTTCAAGATAATACCACCTTTTATCTTAGGATGGTTTATAATGTATTATAATGCAAAATGCTTCTAAATATCAATACATTAGGGGTACTGGAAAAATGTAGTAAGTTCTCTCTTTTACTAAGAAAAAATAATACAATAAAGATAAACAATATATATATAAACATTGTTGAATTGTTTTCCCATTAAGAACTGACTTACTGAATAATATAATCAACAGAATATGATAGACAAAACAGTATATACCAAAATAACTTAAAGTTTATATTTCAAGTCTAGGCAAGTCCTCCTTGAGAATATAGTGACTTGAGGTTATATATCTTTACTCTGAATTCTGTTTATCTTATCATGCCCACTAAAGAATCCATCTCTGCATCGTCAAACTCTGCTCCAGCTCACACATGACTGCTGACCAACTGACTTTTTTCAAAGGGAAACTTATAACCCTTCCTCCAGTGTGATCATGAAACCACACTGTTCTGTTTCTGAGAGAAAGAATTCCTACCACTGTTTGCATAGATGCCTTCAAGTACAAGGGCAAATCATTTTTATTTGCACTTATGGTCCATTTTCACATGTAAATGAAGCAAA
Source organism: Megascapheus bottae (assembly GCF_031878675.1). Classification (NCBI taxonomy): domain Eukaryota; kingdom Metazoa; phylum Chordata; class Mammalia; order Rodentia; family Geomyidae; genus Megascapheus; species Megascapheus bottae. The sequence continues at coordinate 24,014,928 of NC_143511.1, forward strand.
TGGCATAAACATAAAGCAATGGAGAATAAGTCTAAAGTTTTAGTGGGGAATCTTTGAAGGAAAAGAGCTAATTGTAGAACTAATACATAGTGTGACCAAAAGTGAAGATTTTACAAGACTGACTGGTTTAGAGCAATCATTTTCAAAAGTAAGTTTTGTGATGTAGCCTGACATAGCAAATCCTCCAGTGTACCTGTAGTCTTTCAAGTATAACTGCTCTTGTCCCTTGTATACAAGCTGTCTAACTTAATTATCTAAAAAGCCAGTGGTGTCCTGTGTCTAGGATTTTGTTCTGAATGTACAACAGTGAAAAACATTCTCCCTCAATAATCTTCCATCAATTTTTTGTCCTCCAGGCAAACTCTTCCTTGGTCTTTTCTCAAAAAGCTGTAGCAAAAGGTAATTTCTCTCAAGGTAACTGGTGATGGCTTCAATGTGATAACTAAGAGAAGATACTTGGTCAAGATTCATGGTTCTACTGATGTATAGATATGTATGTGTGTATACATATGTTTACATATATATACATTCTGTATACTTATATATGGAAATGGAAGTTGATTCAGGAAGATTAAAATATATGTGTGGAATGACCACAAGTAATAAAGTCCCTACATCAGTTATTTTGCAGATATGATCATCAAAACAATTTCTTACAGAACTAGACTAAAGACATAGCAACTGCAGAAAAATCCTACAAAAGGACAGTCTTGCCATTGTTCTAATTAGATTTGTTTTCTTTTCACTGATTTGAACTAATAGACCATGAAAAAAATCCAATAGGGCAGGGAACATGGCTCAGTGGTAGTGTTTGTCTAGTGTTTATGAGGGCATGGGTTCCATCTCCAGCAACACACACAAATACCGAAATAATGAAACAAATAAATGCCAGATTTTAACAAGTCATTATCTCTGTCCTCCAGCTACTGCTTCCTCTTCTCTTGGTAATTCTAATCACAGCAGGTAGCATTTATTTAGTCTCATATGTTGTCTTATGGAATCCTTACAGTGATCCCTCCATAGCAGGACGGCTTGTCTCTTGTTTGACTGACACATGCTAGTGACTCAACATGATTGATTATTAATGACAACGTGATTATTAATGACAGCTCTTTCACATCCAGAAGCATCCTGACTTAAATGACATGAGATGACATGGATACTCTTCAGTATGTTCTATATTTTGCAGAAGAGGAAACCATGGCACAGTAATCTCTCTAGCTAAGGGCAAAATATGGATTTGAACCTAAGCATAAGTAAAAGACTGTGCTCTCTCAAGCCATCTTACATTATTAGGTTACAAAGCTCACCACAAACTGCCATGTAACTTATTGGGGGTAGTTATTTTTGTGATTCCTGAAAGCCCTAACACAATTCCCTAAGGCAAGAATGTCAAAAGGGAGCCCCATCTTCATATTTTATACTACTAGATCCTCACTGGATTCCCCAAGTATAAAGGAGAAGATCCTCTAGCATTTGTATGTGTATCATACTGAAGAGATACAAGTCTTTGAATCCTTGTTCAGATATTAAATGACTGGGTCTCATAGCACCAGGAATCTCTAGGGAATCCTGTAAACCCTCTGAAAAGATATATGACATTCTGGATTCCTTGCATTTCATGGGAAGAATGCACACACATTTTTCAGATTCCTCAAGGAATCAACATTTTCAAAGCATTAAGAACCATTGCATGAAGCATCTCTGCATGGTGCCAAAAATTTTTTGATCACAGAAGCTATAAATGTCTGTAAATTCCTAACAGCCTTCTGCAGTGCCACAGCAGAATAAACATCCTCTGAGCAATTTTCACGTGGATGAATCCCCACACTTCTCCTTAGTTTTTGTACAAGTAGATAAGCTCTTCCAAACTATATAGCCAGTCATGATTTCAAGAAGTCATGATTTCAGCTTTTCTATGGACTAGGATTCAATGATGTATTTATAGACCAATCTAAAGTCTCATAAAACAACATAAGCAATTTAGCAAAATTCTCATTTGCTGGAAAAAATAAACTTGGTAACAAAAAGGCAGAAATGTAGATAGATAGATAGATAGATGATGAATATTTTAGTATGTATTTACTCTTTTCCAGCAATGTTCCCAGAAAGATCACCCCCATTCCCTTCTGATATCCTAAGATAACTTTCTCCTCTTCCTGCCCCACCTTTTTCAAGCTGTATTTGTACAGATATATAATGGAAATGTGTTATGGAACTGTATGAAGTTGACTGACATGTGATAGTTATGATATAATACTATTACTATAATTCTGGCTGTTATCTTAAAATGTAGGATGAGTAGAAGCATTTGTATTTCCCTGTCAATTGCATCATTATGGTGAATAATGATCAGGTCTTTCTAAGTCTTTGTCATTCCATTGTTGTGATTCTTTAAAGAAGGCATTAACATGTTCCTACTGTTTGGTGATTACTGGGATTTAATGCAGAACATGAATTGACAGGAACAGGGTCACTGGGTCAAAAAACAGGAGTGGGAAAAAAAACAAAAGAAGAAGGAGACATCTGCTTTAATCTCTGTTGTCATTACTGTAGAATAATTGTAATGAATCTAACAATTACCATTCAAAATTATAATGATTAGTGTTTTCCTGGAAGCTCACCAAAAGATCAACAACATAAACACTTACAGCTGGGCACTGAAGGCTCACACCTGTAATCCTAGCTTCTTCTGACACTGAGATCTGAGGATCAGGGTTCAAAGCTTTCACAGTCAGGAAGGTATGTGATTCTTTTATTTCCAATTAACCACCAGAAACCAGAAGTAGAGCTGTGGCTCAAAGTGATAGAACACGCTGTGAGCAGAAAAAAAGCTCAGGAACAGCACCCAGGCTCTGAGTTCAAGCCCCATGACCGAAACAAACAAACAAACAAACAAATAAACAAACAAAATTATACGTTCCATTATGAAGAAAATCAATGGCAGAATGATAGAGGAAACTCCATTCCTGTCACACAATTTGAGTTTGAGGTTGCCAGAACTTAGCTAAGTATCAATGTTCTAGCTCTAGCTAAGACAAAAATGTATTTGACAACCCAATTTCTAACCAGACTTCAGCCATCAGCTGCTATCTATGATCCTGATCTGTTTGTCTTCCTCAAGTGTCTATCCACAGAAGCTGATTTAGCTCTTTGCATAGGTTGGCTCACCCATCTACCAGCTTAGCAATGTTTGATAGTTCTCTCATACCACATAGTCTAAGCCAGAGGGCTCTGAAAAGTGGAATTTTCCAAGCTATCTGATAACTGGTCCCTAAACACCCAGCTGCCCCAGTGGGCAAAAGCTCACAGAAGGGTGGGAGGCAAAGAAAATGCCAGGCACAGCACACATCACAGGCAAACAAAAAGGGGCATATTGCAAGCAAATCTCAATGCGGAAACAACCAAGAAGGAAATGTGTCTCTGAAAGCCAAGTTATCGCTCATTATTAAACATTGAGCAGAAGTCCAGAATGTACTCAGGAATGGTGAGTAGCATCTGTGGGGTAGGGTTGAGTGTGGAACATTCATTTACATTCCACTTAGGGTTCCCCCACTGGAGTCACATATGGTAAAGCAAAGCCTCCGCCTGCTGCCTGCAGTTCTCTTTTGTTTTTCCAATCCTTCATCCAAAAACATGCATAGTATGCCTTCTACCTGCCACGTACTAATCTGGAGGCTGGGAATGCAACAGTATTTGTCCTCATTCTATCTATATTCTAGTGGAAGAGGCATAGATTTAAGATACATATATGAGAAAGGACCTAGAGATTAAATGGGAAGAGATAGCAGAATGAGTAGATATAGGTAGATGATAGACAGACAGACAGATAGATTACAATGATAGAAGATAATAGTGCCCCACATTGCAGTGACTCTATGCAAAGTGGAGGTGAGGGTATGCTATTTAAGATGCTATCTTAATAAAGATACTAGATGCCACGCAAAGATCTGGAGACAAAGGCGTTCTTTTAGACCTTGTCAGAAGTGTGTGTCTGTGGTATTGTAAGAAGACTGTTATGCTTGAAAAAAAATTAGTAAAGGATGCACTGATGGACATTTTTATTGGTAAAATACCTGGAAAACAAAATATTAGATCTAACAAAGCATGGCAAATTATTTGGGCTTTATTCTTGTTTGTTTGTTGGTTTTGTGCCAGCACTGGAGCTTGAACTTGAGATCAAGTGCTGTCTGTGGGGTTCTCTACCACTTGAGCTGCAGTTCCACTTCTGACACATTTTGATTGTTAATTGGAGATAAGAGTTTCATGGGCTTTTCGGCCCAAGTTGGCTTCGAATCGTCATCCTAGGATTTCAGCTCCTGAGTCATTAGCTCTTTGCTTGATTTTGTTTGTTGAGTCCTTGATTTTTGTTTGTTTGGTTTTTGAGGCAAGATCTCCTTGGTAATGTAGGCAGACCTTGAACTCATTTCATAGCCCTGGATAGTCTAGAACTTAGAATCTTCCTTCCTTAGCCTCCAAAATTCTAAGATTACAGCCATGAGCCATCATGTCTGGCATGGATCTTTATTTTTAGTGTAGTGGGAATCCACTGGGTGGTTTTGAGCAGGGTAGTAATGTTTTCTGCTTTAGATTTTCAAAGGATGATTCTGGCACCTGCCAATACTGAAAAATTTATCGGGTAATTCAGACAAAATGTGATGATGTTATGGACACCAAGGAAAGACAGAACATGTAGTTAGATTGGGAGTTTGAGTGTGGAGTAGAGGATTGGTCTGTAGGGCTGGATGAAGAATAAGGGGAAAACAAGAATAAACAATGACTAGTTTCCTGATCCGGCAATTAGAAATATCCAGTTAACATCAGTTAACATGAGGAAAGACAGAGGAGGATTTAGAAGGAAATTGTGCAAGAGTTTTGTTTGGAAATGTTAACTTTTAATATATTCATTTGTTTATTTGTAATAAAAGAGGGAAGAGAGGAAAACAAGATGAGGGGATGGGATGGGGGAGGGAACAAAAACATGAGAAAGGATAGCAATGTTTGTGAAGTAGTGCACCTTTTATCTGGCAAATATAAAGTAACCCTTCTATTAATTATAATAAAAATATATTTTAAAAAACCCTACAGGACATGTCATGGTCGGAGCAAGGAAGTAGCTAGAGTTACAAAATTTGGACTCCAGGGAACAAGTAGAAGGGGAAGCTAGACTTTGAAACGAATTAGCTTATCTACTTCATTTATACCACAAAACTGAAGCCCAACAGATGGAGAAAGGAAGAGGCTGAGACCTGGGGCACTTTGACATTCAAAGGTCAGAAGAGTGGGAAAACACAAAAAGGAGACCAGAGAAGAAGCAGCCAGAGAGACAGAAAGAGGACCAAAGAAGCATGATGTCCTGAAGTCAGGCAAAGACAGAATTTCCAGGGGACAGAGATGTTCTTACACTGAGACATCACCTAATATACATATCAAAAATCTGCCTCCAAAGTTAAACTAGACAGAGCTCATAGGGGACTGTGATGGATGCAATTGCCAGGGTATTAAAGGAAAACACCTAAGAGCAACCTGAACTCAGCACATTCACAAGAGAATAAGGCTAGACAGAGTGGATAGAGTAGGAAAAGATGCTTTCAATTTTTTTTTAATTTTCATTTCAGTCCTGGGCTTGAGCTCAGGGCCTGAGCACTGTCCTTGGGTTTTCTCAAGGCTAATGCTCTACCACTTGAACCACAACACCACTTCCAGCTTTTTCTATGTATGTGGTACCAAGAAATCGAATCTGGGTCTTCCTGCATGCTAAGCAAGCACTGTACTACTAGGTCAAACTCCCAGCCTCAGTGTTTTGCTTTTAACTTGGAAGCTAGGCACTCTCCCTGGGCTTTCATGTTCAAAGCTAGAGCTCTACCATTTGAGCCACAGCTCCATTTCCAGCTCTTTGGTACTTAAGTGGAGATAAAATTCTTTCCTGCTCCAACTGGTTCTGAACTGCCATCTTCAGATCTCAGCCTCCTGAGTAGCTAGGATTATAAGCATCAGCCACCAGACACCCAGATTTCAAAGAATATTCTAATAAAGTCTCATCCATTAAAAAATGCTATGTTCTTAACTATTTATCCTAGCTGACACTGGAAGATTCAGAACTCAGGTGGATCTCAAATAGTCAAAATTATCAAGGCAGAGAGAAGAGGGTGGCCAGGAACAGGTAGAAGGGAGTAGCTCTAAGTTGTGCATCACTTCACATTCCTCAGTGAACAATCATCTTAAACTTGAATATAGCTTTGATGAAATTCCTGTTTTCCACTGAGACATAATACATGCTGTTGAAAATATGCTAATCATAGAAAAATTTAATTACTACATACACATAAATGTGCTGATGATAGAAAACTTTTAAACTGTAAATACATAAAAAAAAGTCCCACGATCTCAAAAGCAAGGATATAAATGTCCTTTTAAGGTATTCTATATATGTGAATTCTTAGGCTATTGTAGTTTTAGATTTCTTTTAAACACAGATGTAATCATGTAATAGGTAGCTATGCAATGAGAATTTTCATGTAATAAGAAAATATATGCATGCTCTTCAACAAGATATGCTTATGGCTAGATTGTTCATTAATTCATAGATTAATTCATATCTCCACTGAAAAATATTCAACCCAGTTTTAACCAACAGGAAAGATCCAGGGACGCACAGAGCTCTGGGTTTGATCCCAAGTACCACAAATAATGAAAAATTCAATTCAATGATAAAATTAAATTAAAAATGGGAGGAAAGTACCAGTAACAGTTAGCCTTTACAACCATAGATTTAGGAGCATCTGGGTATCTTCTTCTAAGAATATCCAAGTCAGAATCTATTATCTACTCACATTTGTGGGTTTTTTTTCCAGATTCCAGAAACTTGTTCCGCAAGGGATTTACTTTTACAGACACCTTAGGAGTAAGCTTGGCGTCAATATCATAATCCTATTAAGAACATTTGAAAAACCGTAGGCTTGATTGGCCTTCTGTCCCTCATTTGCCTAACAAGCCCTCCTTCTAACCATTAGTGTTGCATGGGAATATTTTATGGTCTCCTGAAAATTTCCTAATATTAAGGTGTCTAGAGGTTACTGTGAAACACTATAATGCAAAAATGACCCTTGTGATTTGCCATTCCCGCTCACACTTTTCATATAATATCATGAGTTCTAATTCATATAACATCCACACACTTGGGTGGGTGATTTTTCTGAGTTGGTAAATGACTTGGATTCCTACATCTTGGAAAAGCTTTGCTCCCTGAATGCTTCTAGTAAAGGAGCCATGGGGTAAAAACGAATTGCAGGACAGGAAGAAAAATGAAGAGCCAACATGCACTTGGCATCTGTGGTGAATGCCTTTCCTTGATAACTTGCCAGCCCCGCCTCCACTGAAATTTGCATTCTCTATTAATGAGGCTATAATGCTGGCTCCAGTAAAGACCCAGTGAAATCTCCTGTTTCCTGGGCCTAATACAGCCCTGAAAGGTTGCTTACCTACCAGTTGTTAACTATCAAAACAGTGACTTTTTACTGAAGAGGTGTTGAATCATGGCAGTGTATTTTGTTACATGTAATAAAATCCATGTCAGGAACAATGTTAGAAAGTAAGGTACCAAAATAGTCCCCATTCTCTCTCTCTCTCTCTCTCTCTCTCTCTCTCTCTCTCTCTCTCTCTCTCTCTCTCTCTCTCTCTCTCTCTCTCTCTCTCTCTCTCTCTCTCTCTTCTCTCTCTCTCTCTCTCTTTCTCTCTCTCTCTTTCTCTCTCTCTGTCTCCCCTCAGGTTCTCCTTTATGTCTAAATTCTTCTATTAAATAGTCAGTCAGTATTGCTAGCATGTCCTTATCACATTGGAAGGGGGTGGCTTTGTAATAGCACTGTGGGCACTGTGCATTTATTTTCCTGTACAAACTCACCTGTGTTTAAATTTTTTAATGCTTTTACTATGCAGTTGAAAGGAAGTAATATGTATGCAGTTATTGTATTTGAGGAAAGGCAAAATACTGAGAAATGTAAGGATAAAATGTCTTTTGGAGAAGACAACACAACTAGCTCATTGCCTAATTTTAAGGAGTTTATAGCCCCCAGGACTGGCATTGACTCTGCACAGGAAGGTATTTCAGAAAGACAGCACCAATTTGGGGGAATGAAGGATTTACAGTAGCAGTTGTTAAAAGAACTGGCACTCAGCCTGTCCAAACATTCCCCCAGATTTATAACCTAAAATTACCGTGTCAGAATGAGCCCCCAGCAATTCCACTAACCAATTGACAAGCTGTTCTGCTACCTGTTAAAAGCCAGGCTGAGCCTCTTTCCTTCTGGATTCCAAAGCATTGGAAGCCAGACCAAGGATTTTTACATCCCATGAGAAATTACCTGGTTATCATTTCACCCTTTTAGCAATATAATAAAAAAGTACATAATGTCTGTGTATTTGCATGGAGCAGGACAAAACAGAGCTATTTCCATTTGCTTCTATTTTAACATCTCAGGACACATTTTGATCTGTATCAAATATTCTTCTGACCTACTTATCTAAGGTAGGCAACTGTAAGGATTGGCAGATTCCGTCTGACTACTCACTTACAGATGAGGAGATTAGGTCTTCAGCAGTAACACCACATCACTTACTGAGCATTCACATCTCACAGCTTGCTTGATTTGTTTTTGGTGTTTTTTAAGTCCCATCTGTCAACTTAGCCCAGTTTCTCTAAGAATATTCCAGGGTCTTTTCTGACCACATTTTAAACATATATAATATATATATATATATATATATATAATCACTTTTGTCACAATAACAAATGAAGGTTATTAGTATCTGCATTTATAAAACAAATATTACAGGGCCAGGAGTGTGACCCAGTGGTAGGGTGGTAGAGTGCTGCGCGCTTGCCCTGAGTTTGATTCCTCAGTACCACATACACAGAAAAAGCTGGAAGTGGTGCTGTGGCTCATGTTATAGAGTGCTAGCCTTGAGAAAGCTGAAGTACAGTGCCCTAGCTCTGAGTTCAAGTGCCAGGACTGGCAAAACAAAACCTAAATAAATAATAAAACAAGTATTACAATGACTTGCTCAAGACCAGAGAGCCAGCAAATGGCCTCCTAGTTAATATTTACATTATCTATGTTATTTATATTACAGCAAAATTACATTATATAGTGTTACATAAGAAAGAAAATTGTAGCAATAAATATGTAACTTGTGTTTTACTATATTCTATATTATATACCTATGTGGATACAGTTTTTCTTGAGACCAACTCGTACTACATAGCCCAAAATTAACCTTGAACTCACAGTTCTCCTGCCTCATCCATTCAAATGTTGAGAAGACATGTGAATTACCTTTCCCAGCAATGATAAATTACATGATGGTAAAATTGTGTAATACATTACATATATTACATTACTACATTACATGATGGTACAAGCCTACTAATTTTCTTCTTATTCAGAATTTTAGAGACTTTGTGCATAATGCAGAATTTTATAGTTTTCTCACTGCTAAACTTAATGTCATTTAGCTGCTAATAGTCTGTTGTTCCTTCTTTTAAATAACCATGGCAAAAAGTTTCTATTGTATATATTTAATTCATCATCTAAAAACCTGAGTTGTTCTTTTAGATGATAAAAAATCATTCTATTGAGGGTAATGGGATGGCTGAAACCTGTAATTCTAGCTCCCAGGAGGCTGAGATTTGAGGACTGTGGTTTGAAGCCATACCGGGAAGGAATGTCAGTGAGATTTCAATCAATTATCAAAAAAGCCACAAGTGGAGCCATGGCTCAAGTGGCAGAGTGTTTAGCCTTAAGGAAAAGCTCAAGGACAAAGAGCCCAAGCCTGAAATAAAAACTCTAGGACTGGCACCAAACTGGGGGGGAAAGGAGGAGGGAGGAGCAGAAGGAGGAGGAGGAGAAGGAGGAGGAGGAGGAGGAGGAGGAGGAGGAGGAGGAGGAGGAGGAGGAAAGAAGAAAAGAAAAGAGACCGGAGAAAAGGAAGTGGAAAAAGAGGAAGATGAAGGAGGAGGAGAAGGAAGAGGAGAAGGAGGAGGAGAAAAAGTAGGAGGAGAAGGAGAAACAGAAGAAGCAGAAGCAAAAGAAGCAGAAGAAGCAGAAAGGAGGAGGAGGAGGAGGAGGAGGAGAAGAAGAAGAAGAAGAAGAAGAAGAAGAAGAAGAAGAAGAAGAAGAAGAAGAAGAAGAAGAAAAGAAAAAGAAACAAACCCACAATGGTCTACTGAAAAAGTTTTTAGACTGACATAATGTTGCCGAGCATTAGTGACTACTGGGTAAGAAGGAAAAAAAATTGCAATGTCCTTAAAGTTTAAAGAAAAATGTTGATTAAATTATCTGTCCATTTCTACTCAATTATGTATGTATGTGTGTGTGAGAGAGAGAGAAATAGAGAGAGACAGAAAGAGTGAGAGAGTGAGAGAGAAAGAGGAAGGGCACAAATGATCCCAAAGTCAGGCACACAATATATGTGTATGTGTAGATTTATATATATTATGTATATGTATAGATAGATAGCTGGTAATCTAAAGTACTCATCACTTAACATGTTCGGAAGAAAGAGATGAAGTAACTCAAAACATAACAAAAAATTTCAGGACCTGTATATAGATCTCAGCCTATGAATATTCCTCGAATCTTCCCAGGAACATATTTGTACATAACTTTCAATCTGAGTGATATTTTGCTGCAAAGGACACATAAAGAAGAGACTGAAAAGGAGTTGACCAGAAATGAAGACCAAGTGACAGACTCAAAAACAGGTGCTGGAAGAAAATAATTATATTCTGCTCTCTGCGACTCTTTCCTCAATTAAGCACAGTACATTTATAATTGCTAGCTAAAAATGTACATATTTGCATGCCATTGTGCCATGCCAATTTTTTATAATTCAACTTTCTTTAGCAGCTTGTTTTAACTAATGCTAGAACTACTGGGATGCATCTAGGGAATTCTCTATGAGAGAAACAAAGTATTGAGGAGATGATCAACAACAGAATACATTTTAATAATTTGCAAGCCAAAACAATGAAGAAGAAATTCAAGACTATACAGTAACCCAAACTCTTCCTCTGTAACCACCTTATAGTTGGGAATATTCCAAAAAAATCAAAGGTGACAAGGAAATCAGACCAAAATGAATAGTCAACAGGCATTTGTATGCATGATTCTTAATTTTCCTCCAAACTTTTTTGAATATTTTTATTCTCTTTAAGTAGTTATACAGAGACATTATTATTCATCAAATAAGTTTATGAATACATTCATCTTGATCAACATCACCCCTTTTCCCTACCCCAAATCTTTTTGGTGGTGTAAAATTAATTTCATAATGTAATTTCTTTATGATATTTCTCTCTCTTTTTCTTTTTTGCCAGTCCTGGCACTTGAACTCAGGACCTGGGCACTGTTCTTGGGATTTCTCGAGGTTAGTACTCTACCTCTTGAGCCACAGAGCCACTTCCAGCCTTTTCTGAGTATGTGGTATTGGTACCAGAGAATCAAACCCAGGACTCTGTGCATGCTAGGCAAGCACTTTACCACGAAGCCACACTTCCTGCCCCCTGTGATGTTTCTATACATTAATATAATGTTCTTTTATGTAATTCATCCCCCTTTATTACTATTTTAACTTTTCTTTCTAGTCTCCCCATTTCAAACAGCTGTTAAAGCATCTCTTTGCAATATTTGAATACAATGTAGTCTTATTCCCCACCCATCACTTTCTTTCCCTTCCTGCTAGTCCACCTGCAATAGTTCCCTTTCATAATATTATGACAATAAGTTCCCACCATTCCTCCCTCCATTTGTCTACCACCCTCCACCCATTAAGCCACACCTTCATCACAATAGACATGTTTCAGCATCCTTTTATGGGGGGGTGAAGAGGGAAGGTAGGGCACAGGGGTGGGTTGTGGAGCTTGAATCCTGGGCCTGGGTGCTCAGATCAAGGCTATTGCCCTACCCCTTGAGCAACAGCGTAACTTCCAGTTTTGTGCTGGTTGGAGATAAAAGTCTCATAGACTTTAGTGTAGTGCCCAGGCTGGCTTTGAACCAGGATCCTCATAGCTCTGCCTCCTAAGTAGGTAGGATTACAGGTGTGAGCCACCAGCACCTGGCAAGAATCCTGAAATCTTTAGTTGTGGTTTTTATACAGATTTTTGATCTCTGAGTAGTTGGCAACTAAAAGACTATATTTGACTATTTTACTATTTCAGTGAGAGGAGACAGGGTTATGTGTCCTTACTGATGAAAGAACTAAAAAAGGATTGCTTGGGTTTAAACAACAATAACAATAACAGTATTGACAAACTGAATTGTTTTTTATTTGAATTGGCTCCATCTGAGCTTAATAGAGTAGAAACTTTTCAAAATGAGATTCACTGTAGGTTGATGGTAAAGGGGACTTTATTAATTATTTAAAATTCTCTTTATTATTATAAAATCCCTTTTACCATATAATGAATGCCATGTTCTTCCATTATTAGGTCAGAAAATGACATTTCATCTGAAGATCTCATTCTTCTGCCAGCTTTCCTTTAAATTTGCCAAGCTAGTATGCAGGGGGAAACAACTAGGGCTGTGTTTTGTGTCCCTTTATTTCCATTCTTGTTAGTGGACAAAGGACACTGCTGGCTTCTTATTCTTCTTCAGTAGCCCTAGGAAAAAAAAAAGCTGTGACAAAGCCAAATTGAAATGAGAAACTGCAAAAGGGAAGAGAAAAAAATGACAGTGTCTCCAGGCTCAGCACTGTGTAAATAAACAAGGGACTTTCTCTGCCCACAAGGGACAAAAGGGAGGCACACAGGAACAAGGAAAGGAGAGGAAGACCTGGCAGGCATACAGACTTACAGACTAGGGAGGTCCTGGGTGGATTTGAGTTCCAGTAAATAGCCTTTGTGAGTTTCAATTATATTTGTTCTTTCCTGTTTGCTTTTGTTGAAGACAATAATATCACTGACATATAATCTTATGGCTCTGTTTACAAATGCTTTCAATTGTATGAACTCAAACAAAAGTCAGGATTATCTTGGGACAAAATATAAATGCTACAATGTCCTGACATGTCCTTCAAATGTGGAGAGTTCTCTTTCTTTACTACCTCCGTTCTTGTGACCATGTAGAGACAATCCTGATCAAATAAAATTGTCTGTTGTGGTTATGATTAACTGGTAAGGCTATAAGCAAAGTAAGTTCTAGCCTTATTGGGTTTTAAATGTCCCTGAAATATAACATTTGGAATGTTTTGGTCTTTGCCAGTGAAATTGCACATATTAGCTGAAGCTAAGGCTTAGAACTTGTCTGGGTGTCAGGAGAAACATAGGAACTAGTCTAGATGATTGGCCAAGTACATGGCAGTGTTTGCAGTCAGTAGCTCTGGACTTTGTATGCTAACATTGTAGTAAAAGCTAAGCAGGAAAGTCAGACTTTAATATATGGGGAAAAGATTATCATGTGCCATATAACTAACTTTATAGGTATAAGAGCTGGGAGTATCATAGGCTCAATGTCAATATAATGGGGTTTTGTGACAGAGAAGAGAGATTCTGGCACCATTAGGCAGTACAAAGGATGACATTTAAAAAATGGTAATATGCTCAAAGCTAATAAACAGATTACGTAAGATAGCAAATGGAAATGAGTTTTTAATGTGACACCTACTCATTGAAATCAAGATTCATTCCCTTCATATGCAATAATTGAGGAATAAATATATTAGGTAGGAATCTAGACTTCTTACACACCCTAATGCTGTTTTTTTCTGCCATTTTGAGCATAAAGCAAGAAAATCTGTGGCTACAAGAGTTCAGAAGAGTGCCCCAAAGATTACTTCCTAATACTTCTTTTTTGCAGACATTAAAAGCCAAGATTCTAAAAATATTACATCTTTTCAACAAGGAATATCTGTTCTCCTAAACTATACTTATCCTGCCTGTAATACAAAAGAATAAGAAGGAGAAGAAGAAGAAGAAGAAGAAGAAGAAGAAGAAGAAGAAGAAGAAGAAGAAGAAGAAGAAGAAGAAGAAGAAGAAGAGGAGGAGGAGGAGGAGGAGGAGGAGGAGGAAGAGGAAGAGGAGGAGGAGGAGGAGGAGGAAGAGGAAGAGGAGGAGGAGGAGGAGGAGGAGGAGGAGGAGGAGGAGGAGGAGGAGGAGGAGGAGGAAAAGAAGAAGAGGAGGAGGAGAGTAAAAAGACGAAACAAAAACTAGGAATTTGAAAGCAGAAACAAAAGCACAAATGAGCCTTCCTAAGCATTTCATCTGACTCCCCATGGTTGAATCTCTCATAGCCTCTGCTGTTGAGTGTTATTTATGCAGATACCCTTGACTGCTTGAAAAGGCAAAGTACAGAAAGTTTGGCTAGAGGAATGTAAGTCCCCTGTCCTTAGGGAGATTGTATGCCAGATCCTCTAGGTATTTGTCTTATATTCCTTATAATTGGACAGAAAGGGAAGGAGAAAAACAAATGTATTTGTTCCCAATGAGGAGAGCCAAATTGTTGTTCCCTTTGTTCTCAAGGATGTCTGTCACTGGCTTTATCTCTGGGAATCCCTGCTGAGTTGTGAAAGTTATGTGTGGCCCAGTCAAGGTAAAATGACTTTGTGGTGAATGGGCAGGTTCCTAGAGAGGGAAACTGGAAGCATCTGGTCTACCAGCCTTGGAAACCATCAATAATATTATTGTTGAGAGAACTAGACTAGCTTGAATAGGGAAGTGGTAAAACTCCAGTACTTCATGATGCCTTCTTGACATCTCTCTTGTAGTACTTGGATTATAGTGGTATGTGGTATCCTTATAAACATGGTAGGGAAGTTACAAAGAAGGAAAGAAAAAGTATTCTAGCATATGAGGACTTTAAACAAAGAGGAAGAAGAAAATTATTGAAGAATAAAAGCAAAAAAATGTACAACTGAGTAAGAAGCTCATATGGTGTTGGCTTAGATGTGCCATCTGTAGTCCTGATTATTCCTCCTCAGAGAGATTTTTTTAACATATGGAATAAAGCTCATAATTCTAGCAATGTTCACCTTAATACAGCAATGGTTACCTTGGGTCAAACTGAATTTTCACCCATCTGGTTCACTTACAAGGTGATAGGTGACAAAAGCTCTTGATTCTATAGCCAAGGCCATGAGACATATAAAAATGGAAATGTTACCACTAGAGCTGTGGCATCTGTTGTATTGGCATCCAATGATCTACTTTGTTCAGTTATATAATAAATGAAAGAGTTGACATCAATTATCAGGACAAGCACAGAGAATAGGAGACCATACGTGATAAGTTGTCATAGAGTTTCAACCATCTAGAAAGCCCCAGCGCAATTTCCCCATAGAATTCAAACATGAAAGAGTTTTGGACTGCCTCTCTTTTGGTTCTCATTACAAAAATCATCTAGGAAGCTTGTCATCTCCTCCTTACAAATGACCTTATGGCCACAGCATTTTATTTTGATCGTAAAGGATGGAGTCATGAGGACTTGATTGAGTTTCTGAGCCATGTTATAATTTGTATGAATTTATAAAGATTACTGAGATGTGTACAATTTGCACATGTCTGGTTCTATAAGCTACCGTAGCCCTATTCAAAGGTTAAAGGAAAAACAGGAAAAAAAAAAGAATTAGGACAGAATGATGATGAGAGCAATCTGTTTTCCAAGACCACTTCTTTAAGAAATAAGCACTTCACAAAAGTCACCGGTGATTCCTAGACCTAACCATATACATAAATACACACAGGAGCATGTATGCATAGATAGAAAGAACATATCTGCAATTGTGGGACCATGAGATGTGAGGAGAGGGAGAGAATATTAGAGGGTAAATAACATAGAATGCATTACATTTGTGAATGAAGACAGCCACATGAAACTCCCTGAACACTGTTAGGTAAAGGAAGATGGGAAAGGCATGGAATTCTATAGCAAAACCCTTTTGAAAAAGTAGCACATATAGTTAAATATATATTAAATATATATATATTCAATTTAAAACAGGTCCTGCCCTGGGAAGAGAACAAAGAAGGTAAAGGGGTGAATAAGATCTGAATACATTATATAATGTGTACAAAATACTGCAATGTAGTTACTGAGATTTGCTTAAGAATGGGAGGAGGAAGTGGAATTGTGGCTCCAGGTGATAGAGTGCTAGCCTTGAGCAAAAAAAGCTCAGTGACAGCACCCAAGCCCTGAGTTCAAGCCCCATGACCAACCAAGAAAAGGAAGGGAGTGGCAAAGAATGAGGAAAGTGATCAAGACGCTGATTCTGGTAAGAGACACTAGATAGATAGATAGATAGATAGATAGATAGATAGATAGATAGATAGATAGATAGATAGATATAGATATGTATATGTGAAAGCAAAGCTTCCTTGTACAGCTAATGGATTCAGACAAGGGCAAGGGTTGAATTTGCTCACAGCTCCTCATCTTAGAGGTGTAAAGACCCCTTTCTCAACAGAGGCTGTGTGCTGGCTTTCCCAGTGCCATTTTAGAGCCCTGGGCTCTCCCCAGAGCTTTTGTTAATGGGACTGGAGTGCTATCACAACAAATCTAGTTCAAGGACAACACAAGCTTCCTTTTACTTCAGCTTGCTTTGATGTACAAAAATACTCATTTCTACCTACAAAGTATTTGTGATAAAAGCCCAGACTTCTAGTAGTTTATCCCAAGTACTGCTGCCTGCTAAATACAGACCAGAATACACAAAAGTGACCATTACATCTTGGTTCCCATCAGACATTTAGAAAACATGTCAGTGTCCAGTGATGGAGATGCTGATTAAACAGACTGTATAACACCTCTATTTTGGATAAAAAAATAAAAATATTTCATTTTTATCTTTACAGAGTTCACAAAAATACAAAAGGCATAATGCTAATGGAAAAAAAAGTAAGAATGCAAAATAAAATTTCAAAATATGCTTCCCCTTCTCCTTTGCATAAAATGAAGAAATGAAGGAAGGGAAGGCAGGAGAGAGGGTGCCTCGGATGAAATACATCAACATATAATCAGTAATTCACTTTGGTTATGCGTAGGGATGTTATAAATGATCTTTGGGGTTTTGTTTGGTTGGTTTTTTGTTTGTTTGTTCTGCCAGTCCTGGGCTTGAAATCAGGGCCTGTGCACTGTCCTTGGACATATTTTGCTCAAAGCTAGCACTCTGCCACTTGAGCCACAATGCCACTTCAGGCTTTTTCTGTATATGTGATACTTAGGAATTGAATCCAGGACTTCTTGCATGCTAGGCAAGCACTCTCCATTAGGCTATACTTCCAGCCGCTCAAATTATCTTTCATTTACTTTTTTTTTCTAAATTTTCTGCAATTGTTTTTGGTAAGGAAGTGAGACAGTGTTTGTTGCTTTGTAGTCTAGGATGGCCTTGACCTTCCACTTCCTATGTTCTGGGATTACAAACCTCCTCTGAAAAAAAGTGTTTATGTCAGAACCATACACCCCTGGTCTGAATTACATTTCTTGAGGAAGGAAACTAAACCTAGTTGCTCTGAAACTATAACGAAATTAAATGAAAAGCAGATATAGAAAAGTTTAAAAAGGAACTTAGGCTGAGAATCAAAAACAAAACCCTTACCATTCTCTGACACATTTCATTAATTACCACATTGTTCATCCATACATCTCCCTTGAGAGCGCGTAACTGAGAGGTAAAAACATGCCTCAGTCCAGACCACAAACTATTTCTAAACATCACATGAATCACTTATTTTATCTAACGTGTAAATTCCTGAAAGTCTGGTGAGATGTAAAGACACAATACTCATTTCACTCAATTTCTATTAATCTATCATCACTCTTTATCTAGGGGAAGGCTTGTGCATATGACCAGTCCTGGAGTTTGAACTCAGGCTATATCAAGCTCAACTTTCTCACTCAAGGTTGGAACTTTACCACTTGAGCCACACCTCCAGCTGTTATTCTGGTTAATTGGAGATAAAAAGCCTCTCCCATTTGTCTTCTCTGAGATAGCTTGATATCATGATACTCACATCTCAGCCTTCTGAATAGTTATGGCTGCAGGTACACTCCTCCCTTGACAGTATGTTGGTTTTTAAAAACTCTTTCATTGTAATGACTGAATTACTTATTGAGTTTAATTCCCTCGATCCCCCCTTCTCTGATCCTTAAGTAAATGGAGCAGGAAGGTAGGAAATATCCAGAAACATTTCTTATCTGAAGCTTTACATGGAGTATTTTTTAGTGTCCTTAAATCTATTGTTTAACTTTAATATAGATAGCCTTTCTGAATTCTTGCTCAATTACAAGAACTTTCCTTGTCATTTTTTAAGGTATAGTTACAGTATTTCTCTCAAGTTCTCAAACATGTTACAAACCAGTTGTCAAAGGCTGATGTCATGTCTAAAAATTCTAGCACAGCATGAACTGATTATAGGATGCTACTTTCTATTTCTGACAGATTGAGCCAAATTGTCCTGCAGTATATAGATGTTTTTCAGTCTCGTATCATGGTTATCTTCATTTACAAAGGCTCTGCTCAATTTCTGTGTCTATATTCTCAGATTCATTGTTCACTGTGACATAAATATAAATCATGAATTAAGCTAATTAATAGACACTTTGAAAGTGAGTCAGTTTAATTCCCCCAATATATTTTTCCCCACCGTTGTCTGGTTCAGCTCTGACATCTGCTGGGCTTTAGAAATTGAAAATGTATCATTACTTCAGTCAGGTAGGCTCTCTCTGTTTTGTTATTTCTGTAATTTTTATGCTTGTGTGTGTGTCTCAGAAAATGAACTAAACTTTCCCCAGATCATTTTCATGTTTGTTTCAGTTTCTACAATACATTCTCACTTCAAGTCTTTTTCTATTCTATGGTTTAATCTACATGGAAGCAAAGACT
The DNA here is from genome assembly GCF_031878675.1 of Megascapheus bottae. Classification (NCBI taxonomy): domain Eukaryota; kingdom Metazoa; phylum Chordata; class Mammalia; order Rodentia; family Geomyidae; genus Megascapheus; species Megascapheus bottae. Next base: position 24,033,798 of record NC_143511.1, read on the forward strand.
CAATTTCTTGTTGAAGCATTTCTCTGAAAGGCAGATGTAGTGGTACATGCCTGAAATACCTGCTCTAATGAGTCTAAAGCAGGTGGGTCATGATTTCAAGGCCACCCTTGACTACAATTAAGGGGTACAATTTGGAGATTTAGAGAGATCCTGCCTCGGAGAGAAGGAAAGAAGGAGAGAGGCAGAGAAGAAAAGAGGGAAGGAAGGAGGGAGGAAAACTATCTCAAAAATATCAAATGTATACTAGATCTCAGTACGTATTGCTGCAAAGCTTTCCTTTATGACTGTTTAATCCCTAAACAAGAATCTAGTGTTTAGTAGACTCTTCTGTTCTGCCTGGTTCTTTACATGTATTAAACTCTGTGTATCCATTTAGCTATATTATTCTTGTGTGGAACATCGTACTTTTACATTTTTTTTTCTTCAATCTAGTCTTACATACAATTATTTGGCAATCGTGTAAATAGGAGTGATGAAGAGTTGGAAGCCTTACACAATAAGGCACAAGGGTAAAGCAGAGGTTTTATCTGAGTCATACAGAAAGACTTCAGAAAATGACTTTTGTCTAGGGAAATCCTTGTAGTTAGTTTACCAAGCAGAGGAGAAAGGTTCCAAGAAAAAGCTACTGAATGGATAAAAGCAGAGTGGCCATAAACAATGTCAAGGATGGTGGAAGAACTAGGATGACCCACATAAGAGGGCATCAGGTGTGGGAGACAGGTTGTGGCTTTGTTCGTTAGAATAACATGAAGTATACAGGAAACATGGCAGTGAGGGTAAGATGAGACTAAAGAATTATCTAGGAGTATAAGACCAGTCATCCTTGAATTCTCTACCAAGAATGTCTAGTTTTGTGCCTTTGGAAAAAGAAGCCACAAAAAAATATTTAACAAGGAAGATTGTACAAACAGCTAACATGGGGAGAAGAACAAGGATCAGGAAAGACAGGGCAAGAATCAAGGAGACAGGTAAGCAAACTATTGCTAAAGCTAAAATAATCCAGGCTGAACAATCTATTACCAAGATACTCCAGGCTGAACAAATCTATTGCTGTAAGAACAGAGAAAGAAGTGAGCAGGACACAGAAGTCTTGCCATAGAACCCCTTAACAGCCTGACATTATAGATGTCCTATACTCTCTCTACGATGGAGTCTCTGTAAAGCCAGCACTCTTTTGTCAGTTTGTTTCATTGCTCCATCCTCAACATTCTAACAGTGTCCAATACAGAAAAAGACTGTTAGTAAATGAGCTCAATAAATCAATTTCATGCAGAGGGTGAGTGTGACATGTATGATACCTAATTTTCTGACTTTTAAAGAGAGGATAAGCAGAGAAGTTGGTGGGCAGCTAGATTATAAGGATAGAAAACAAGAGAATAACACCATTTTGAAAAAAATTATACTTCGTTCCACCATGATTATCATACTTTCATGTCAGTACTTTAAAGTCATTGCCTCACATGAGAGCTAAGAAGATAAAATAACTAACTGTATTTGAGATGAACGTTTTTTTCTAGAAAAACATTATGTGCTATTCGAGATTTACAAGAATCATTTCAGCTCTTTGCAGCCCATCTTTATGAAGGTAACCAACCATGTTAAAGAAGTCTGCAAGTTTCTTTCAGCATGGTTGTTAAAAACACTAGGTTTATAATAAATAAGAATCAGACTTTTCACTTAGCATAGTATAGAGATTCTCTCTGTATGGGTTTTATTCTATAGATATGCTCACTCATCTATATGCACACAGGCTGGTCACTGTGTTTACAATCCCAAAATATGGAGAAATCATCATAGTTTCAGGCTATCCCAGATACAACATGTTTATAAGACAACATCTCTACAAGTAATTAATTAAAAAGGCCTGAAGGGCTGGGAGTTTGGCCTAGTGGTAGAGTGTTTGCCTAGCATTCACCAAGACCCGAGTTCAATTCCTTGGTACCACATACATAGAAAAAAGCCGGAAGTGGTGCTGAGGCTCAAGTGGTAGAGCTCTAGCCTTGAGAAAATCCAAGGACAGTGCTCAGGCCCTGAGCTCAAGCCCAGGACTGGCATAAAAAAATTTTTTAAGGGATGAAGTCATGAGTCAAGTGTACAGTATCCCCCTTACAGGTGAGAAGCCCTAGATTCAAATTCTAGTAGCACCATTTTTTATTAAAGAAAACTAAAAATATAAGAAATCTTTACCTAAAAGCATTGTAGTATTCTCCTACATTTTATTCTAATTTTGATGCACCTTTATAGCTTCAATCCATGTGGAATTCTGTGTGTATAGTTTGTGAGAGGTACAAAAGTAATTCATGGGGCCAGGAGTTTAGCCTAGTGGTAGAGTGCTTGCCTAGCATGCACGAAGACCCAAGTTCGATTCCTTGGTACCACATACATGGAAAAAAGCCGGAAGTGATGCTCAGGCTCAAGTGGTAGAGTGCTAGCCTTGAGAAAGTCCAAGGACGTGCTCAGGCCCTGAGCCCAAGCCCAGGACTGGCAAAAAAAAGAAAAGTAATTCATGGATTTACTTTCAAAGACAAATTATCCCAGCACCATGTATTAAAAAAGTTTTCTCTCTGGGTGCAGTGACACATATCTATAGTCCCAAGTATTCAAAAAGTTAAGCTCGACAATAGTTACTTTGAGATTGGACTGAACAACATAGAAAATCACTGTGTGTTAAATTTTTAAAAATTTAAAAGAAGAGTCATCTGTCTTCTCAATGATTGTTAATGTCCTTTCCATCTTCTAATATCTATATATACACACATGAAAATCTCTAGGTTCTATTCTCATTTTATGTGTGCCAGTTTGGGGACTTGAACTCACAGCCAATATTGAATATTGGGACTTCGACTCCTTTTGACTGATGCTCTACCACTTAAATCATATCTCTAATTCCTAGATTCTGTTTTAGTTCATTGATTCGAATAGTCATTCTATTCTATTACTTACTGACTCTAGTACCAATTCTATGCTGCCTTCAAATTCTATTAACCCATCTAAATAAATTCTAGATTCTTGGGGCCAGGAGTTTGGCCTAGTGGTAGAGTGCTTGCTTAGCATGCACAAAGTCCCAAGTTCAATTCCTCCATACCACATGCATAGAAAAGAAAGCCGGAAGTGGTGCTGTGGCTCAAATGGTAGAGCTCTAGCCTTGAGAAAAGTCCAAGGACAGTGCTCAGGCCCTGAGTTCAAGCCCCATAACTGGCAAAATAAATAAACAAATTCCAGCTTCAGTCTATCAAAACTCACAAAAATATTTCTGGGGTTTTTGTTTAACTTATAGTTGACCCATATTCATTTTGATGAAAACTAATTTTTTGATGTTGATCATGGGACTTGAACTCAAAGCCTGGAGGCTCTCCCAGAGCTTATTCACTCGAGGCTAGCACTCAACCACTTTGTCCCACAGCACTCCTTCCAGTTTTCTGGTGGTTAAATGGCATCTCACAGACTTTCCTGCCCATGCTGGATTTGAACTACCATCCTCAGATTTCAGCCTGCTGTGTAACTACGATTACAGGTGTACGCCATCAACACCCAGCCTGAAAACTAATTTTTTCAATATTGCATTTTCTCATTAATAAAGAGCATATGCCTCTACTTAGTTGTCTTCAGTTAACCTTCATGATGAGGTTCTTTATTAAGGCTTGTTTTTGTTGTTTTGGTAATTTGTTTCTTTTGTGCTGGTCCTGGGGCCTGAATAGAAGGCCTGGGTACTATCCCTCAGCTTATTTACTCAAGGCCAGTAATCTACTGTTTGAGCCACAACTCGACTTTGGGCTTTCTTGTAGTTAATTTGGGATAAGGGACATTGCTGCTTAGACTGGCTCAGAACTGCAATCTTCAGATCACAGCCTCCTGACTATCTGGGATTTTAGGCATGAACATCAGTGCCCAGTCCTTATTACATTTTTATCAAGGTGACAAAAATGTCCCTGAGAAAAATTGTCTTATTCCATAAGCCCAATTTTTATATGTAGGTTATTAGGCAATCTTTTACTCTGAAGCCATCTTATAGCTTATTTTGGCTGGAAATTACTAATTTTAAATACACTACTTTTGGACCCGGAGTATGACCTAGTGATAGAGTGCTTGCCTAGCATGTATGAAGCCCTGGTTTAATTCTTTGGTACCACATACACAGACAAAGCTGGAAGTGGTGTTGGGGCTCAAGTGGTAGAGTGCTAGCCTTGAGCTCAAGGACAGTGCCCATGCCCTGAGTTCAAGCCCCAGGACTGACCTAAATAAATAAGCAAACAAACAAACAAATAAATAAATTCTGCTTTTGTCCTGAACAGTTGGAGCTAGGATGTGTCAGGTACTCAATAATCTGTGTCAGGTACTCAATAATGATTCTTACTCTTTCCTAGAACACATGACATCCAGTCTTTCCTTGCATACTGACCCTTTTCCTACTGAACATTGACTCAAAATTTGCTTTTCTCTGTGTGTCTCAAACCTGTGTTCTTCACTAGCATTCTATATCCATTGTGCCTATAAAATGACATATTGAACGGAAACCCCTTTGTCCAACTTAAAGGTAATTTAAAAACTAAAATTAAATATAAAATAAGCTTAAAATGGGAGAGAAAGAGGCATAACTCCTTTCAATGTAAAGATTCACTTCTTATTTAAAAGATAAGCTAGAAACAATTCCTCTGCTGCAAAACAGAACAGATTCCATGGTAATTCCTGTGTGTTCATTAAATATCCCCAGAAATGCAAGTTTGGTGGCCCTTCGTGACCAATAGTAAGTGTATAAAAACAGCATTTCTTATGACTTTTTCTATGTTAGCAAATTTTGAGGTTCTAAGGGGAGCTCTTCAATGTCATAAAAGCAGAGATTATTCCCAATAGTTGCTTCACGGTAGCAACATCTGTTGTTAGTGACAACACCTTCTCTACAATGAGGTCCTCATTCCCTCTGCCTGTTTGTCTTGTCAATAGTCAGGTCTCCCATAAGCATTCATGCTTCATGGCTCTCTCTTCCATCTCTACCAGTGATATTCTTTCCCCAAGGATTCTTTTCTCCCCTCTGTTACCAAAAGGAAAGTGGTTATTTTGTTGTCTACTTTCTACTTCTTACACCTTGGTTATACTGCTTAAATTATCCCAAAAGATATTGAGGAGACTGAAGGGTCAAAGACAGCCCTATTTTGACACCCTGAGGGTACTGATGGCTAAGGAGTAAGCATATCAACCAACCACTGACTATGGAATTCATTATTTTTCCTGTCTTTAGACTTGAACTCAGGACCTGGGCGCTGTCCCTGAGCTTTTTATTCATTCAAGGATAGCTCTCTATAGCTTTGAGCCGCAGCTCCACCTCCGGTTTTCTGGTAGTTAATTAGAAATAAGTCTTACAGTCCTTCCTGCCCAGGCTAGCTTTGTGTCACTAGAACTTACACATTTTTTAATCCCCAAAGTCTTGACATTAAAACTGCAATTTGTAGAGAGGATACTTTTCCTTAGTCTCTAGTTTCTCAAAATCATACTTATAATCAATGTTATTTACGTAAGGTAGAGGGTGTCTCTGTTCAGAAGTAACTGACACAGCTCCCTTTCATTGAATCCTTGCTGTGCAAGCAGACCATGTGGTTATGAATCTATTTTATAGATACTAAAATAATCTCTGTTCAGATGTGGTCTCATTGATTTAATAACACTTGAAAATACATTGTTAATGGTCACCTTGTCTTAAATTGCAGATTACAGTATTTCGGATGGGATCAGAAGGACACCAGGACATTGACTTAGCTATCCTGACAGCTTTACTCAAAGGTAAAACCATTTCCCTGTCCATAGAGTGTAAAATTAATTTTAATGAACTAAAATAGCAACCTTCTGTTTCTTATTAGTGAATATAATGCAAAATGATACCCTGACATACCTAATTATTGATAATATAGAGACTCTCCTATAAGGCACTGTAACTGCTGTTCAATGACTCTAGAACAGACCATTGATAGTATAATCTATATTCTTTAATTACTCTTCACATCTGTTGAACCGTAAAAATTTATACAGATAAATGTTGACATAGCATGTAGGACATTAAGTTACCTGAAATTATTTAATAATATTTATCTCCCTCAAAAAAAAACATTTGTATGGCATTTAAGTGTATGGTGTGTGTGTGTGTGTGTGTGAGAGAGAGAGAGAGAGAGAGAGAGAGAGAGAGAGAGAGAGAGAGAGAGAGAGAGAGAGAGAGGAAAAGAGACAGAGACAGACAGATGGAGAGACAGAGAGTGAGGGAGCATTAAAAATTGAAAATAGGGGCTGGGAATTTGGCCTACTGGTAGAGT